>NW_027121512.1:0-5210 GCF_030686945.1 Centruroides vittatus
ACATAAATGACAGCCTTCTGCTTTCATTTTCTTAGAATGTAATTAATGAAGATTGCTATTAAGTAACTCACAGGCTTGACTTTAATTAATGTCGAGTGATTCTTAAGTTTTATCGTAATGTGAAAATATATTAAACAGTAAAATAGGAAACTGAATAATATTTAATTGAAATTGTAATCATAATTTAAAAACTTATTGAGCCATTTAAATTAAATTTATTATGAAACTTCAATAATTAACATTAATTATATACTATAGAATATAATTAATATTCATATTGGCTAAATATTTATTTTATTATACCGATATATTTTGTATTATTTGACATACAAAACTCTTTTATATACATTTAAAATATATAATTGTACTGAAAATAATAAATTAAATGAAAAATTGGCATTATTTGCATATTTATTACTGAATAAAGTAAAATGTTCATTTTAGAACTGTACAGTTAAAATTATTATTTAAAATTACACTACAGTATAAGTCAATTTAGATATTTTTCTTTTCGAAAATACTAAATATCATTTACATGAAAAATATAGGGTATTAATTTTTTATTTTTTTAATGTTTTTCAACGAATATGACGTCTTACTAATGCATTAAAGTTTCAAGTTTTTGTCATGTAACATTAGATATTTTTTATATTTTATATAATAGTATTGAAAAACAATACACAAAAGTGTATTATATAAAATTTATCGTATATAGAGCATATTTCTTGATTGAAATTTTATTATAACAAAACTTTTTAGATATTGAGATAGTGAAATGTTTCATATTATTAAAAAATATATTTAATATTATTAAAACTCATTAAATCGCATCTAATATTTTTAGTTTGAATTTGATTTTTATATTTATTAAATTATTTATATTAATTAATTAAGAATTTTATATTTCTAAAAACTGTACAGCATAAAAAGTCTGTTTTGTCTGTATATAACGCTGTATGATACAACACTATTAACAGACAAAGTTGGCTCTTTGTATTGTAATTTACAGTTATAATAGGTATTTAGAAAGTGATATATTTATATTTGTTCTCCTAATTTTACTTATAATGATACTTATTTGAATAAGTTATGTTTTTAAAATATATATTTTTATTCTTTTACATTAATATTCTATTTTAGCTTATAAAATTATTTTAAAATCATTATGTAGCATTGGAATGCTATAAATTTAGACAAAATATAGAAAAAGGAGTGTTTTGTTGTGATTTATAGCCTTTAAATTATTTCCAATTGGTAAGAGTAGTTTAGTTCATTTAAAGTTATTTATTACATTTAAAGTACAATCAGAAACAATGAGAAATCATTTCGTGAAAAAATTATACAGACAAAAAATAACGTCGTTTTGCAGTTTGTTATTTATTCCAAAAATCATTTATTCGGAAAATTAATTCGCAAGTTAATAAATTTATATATTTAGCAGCTTGTGTTTGAAGAACTTATTAAATATATCACAAATAAATCATTCATAAATAATGATGACATATTCGCATTGACTGATCTTGTTAGGACAACTTCCTAAGTAGATATGAATCTCCATCGGAAATATCTTTTAGAGAAAAATAATATTAAATTTTTTCCTCGTTAAGTCCGTTACAAAAAGATTTTCAATAAAACTATTTGTTTTATCCAATAAAACATCTTATTGAGTAAAAAATAAGGATATTTGTTTCTTAGTGTGAAGCTAAATATTTAGGGTTATGTTTGTGTTCTCTGTCGTCTTTATATTTTGAATTTTGGTTACTCCAGTGAGTTCTATCATCCAAATTATTTTGTTATAGGTACTGTACACTAATAAATTTTAATAAATATGCCTTCTGCATAAATTCACGAGAAGCATTTACTGATCTTAAAGCAATTTGTTCGTCTTAATAAATCAATTAGTCTACTATTGTAACCTGAACGCCAATTAATTCTCTATCTTGACTGTATTTAGAAAACTTCTGGTTGTGAGCTTTCTGAATACAGGTCAGGTCTTTCTGATCATATAACTTAGTCAACATTTTGACTCCACAGTAAGAGTAAAAATTAAATATAAATTTACGTGTAGTCTTTAATTTCCATTCAAAATCGATTTTAAATTTTACTTCTGTATTTTTAGATCAAAGTTCAAAATATATATTAAACAATAAATCATCATTTTAACTTAACAAATAGTCCAAGATATTTGCTGGAAGTAGAAATAAGATAAAACTTTTTCAAAATAAAATATAAAAAATTCATCGGGAACAGTTTAAGTTAATTATCAAACTTGTTCAGATATTTTAATATTTTTTACATAGTACTTATTACTGATATTAATTGTTGAACTTGTTCATGTTTAGAGAATGACAAAGTAATGTTTTCGAAAACAAAACATTGTGGATTATTGGCACTATTATATTAGTTTTAACTTAGATTATGTCGGAAAACAAAATAACTTTATTATTAATGTATTAAATTGCTACTTTTATTAACGGCCATCAACGTCCGTTGTGATACCAGACTTATTAAACACAGAATAGGGAATATCGCTCAACTAGGAAATCAACATTTATGGTTTATATTATCTAGGGAATGCATTTTGGACCTTCTTGTCCCTTATCAGTTCCTATACAAGTTATATATTGTCAGTAATTGTACAGTATATCTTTTTAGACAAATGAATATACATAGATAAGAATTCCACTTACACTTTTTGATAATGACTACCTTATCCATTTCACAAAAATGGACAAGGTAGTCATCATCAAAATGTATGATCTAAAGTATAATTGGATCTAGCATCAGTGAGTTCTAGCATCTTTAGTTGAAAATCTAAAGTATAACAAATAATGTAATCATAAACCACATGTACCCAGAGAATTAAATAATAAAACTTAAATCAACACCTTAATGTTCACTGAGAGATTGATTAATGTAACTAACGTTTTCGATCTAATCGATAGATCATCTTCAGGTTAAACAGAATGTTTCTTAAATGGAACATCAATTTCAAAATTTGAAAATATAACCAGTAACATCAATAAAATTTAAAAATATAACCAGTAACATCAATAAAAAAGTAAAACATTGTAAAAGATACAACAAGTGTAATATAAAAACGTTATACTCGTATCCAATCATAATATTATCTATCCTAACCAGTAATAATTCACCATTAAAATATACTAGAGCTCACGTGCCTCTTATAAGTTTTTAACGGCATATTTCCAAGCCGAAGGAAGACCTTCCGCGTCCCTTGCGTTAATACATTTATCTTTTAACTTGCTTCTGTAAATTTCTAACCTTTCAGCTGTTCTTGCCAAAGTTGGGGAATGTACCTGTTTTATGATTTTCGCCTCATTCCATCGTACCAAGGATCCCTCTGCTTGCCCCATCTGGGCTAGTACTGTTGTATTGGAACCTTTTCTAATATCATACTTATGTTCCTTGATCCTTATTCCTAAGTTTCTAGTGGTAACCCCTACATACTCTTTATTAATACCTATTAGCTGGTTCTCGTAGGGAATCCTATACACACCCGCCTTATCTTCTTTTTTAACTAACCCTTTATCGTTCCTAAGTATTTTATACAAATTCGGAGCTCTTTTTAAGATCACCCTTGTATCCTTGATGCTTGCTATTTCTTTCATAATCCCTCCTAGATACTTATTATATGTAAATTTAGTGTACCTGTAAGGCCCGTGCTTAGTGCCTTTATCATAACTGGCTTCAAATTTTCTAATAATTCCCTCGATGACTTTCCTCTTATAACCTAATGTTCCTGCTATCTGTATAATTCTTTCTATCTCTGTATCCCGGTCTATCACATTCTCACAGTATATAAAGGCCCTTCTAATCAATGCTCTAAATGCCGCTAACTTATATTTATAAGGGTCATTAGAGCTTGCAGGAATATATAGTGGGCTATGCGTTGGTTTAATGAATACGCCAGTGGATATATGCCCTTTGCTAAATATAACATTAATGTCTAAGAAATGTACCATCCTGGAGCTTTTTTGCTCTAGCTTCAAGGTGAAGGCCCTCTTGGTTCTCGTTAATTCTATCTACAAAGTTAGCAATTACTCGATTGTTCTTCCATAATATGAAAATGTCACCTTAAGCTAGAGCAAAAAAGCTCCAGGATGGTACATTTCTTAGACATTAATGTTATATTTAGCAAAGGGCATATATCCACTGGCGTATTCATTAAACCAACGCATAGCCCACTATATATTCCTGCAAGCTCTAATGACCCTTATAAATATAAGTTAGCGGCATTTAGAGCATTGATTAGAAGGGCCTTTATATACTGTGAGAATGTGATAGACCGGGATACAGAGATAGAAAGAATTATACAGATAGCAGGAACATTAGGTTATAAGAGGAAAGTCATCGAGGGAATTATTAGAAAATTTGAAGCCAGTTATGATAAAGGCACTAAGCACGGGCCTTACAGGTACACTAAATTTACATATAATAAGTATCTAGGAGGGATTATGAAAGAAATAGCAAGCATCAAGGATACAAGGGTGATCTTAAAAAGAGCTCCGAATTTGTATAAAATACTTAGGAACGATAAAGGGTTAGTTAAAAAAGAAGATAAGGCGGGTGTGTATAGGATTCCCTACGAGAACCAGCTAATAGGTATTAATAAAGAGTATGTAGGGGTTACCACTAGAAACTTAGGAATAAGGATCAAGGAACATAAGTATGATATTAGAAAAGGTTCCAATACAACAGTACTAGCCCAGATGGGGCAAGCAGAGGGATCCTTGGTACGATGGAATGAGGCGAAAATCATAAAACAGGTACATTCCCCAACTTTGGCAAGAACAGCTGAAAGGTTAGAAATTTACAGAAGCAAGTTAAAAGATAAATGTATTAACGCAAGGGACGCGGAAGGTCTTCCTTCGGCTTGGAAATATGCCGTTAAAAACTTATAAGAGGCACGTGAGCTCTAGTATATTTTAATGGTGAATTATTACTGGTTAGGATAGATAATATTATGATTGGATACGAGTATAACGTTTTTATATTACACTTGTTGTATCTTTTACAATGTTTTACTTTTTTATTGATGTTACTGGTTATATTTTTAAATTTTTATTGATGTTACTGGTTATATTTTCAAATTTTGAAATTGATGTTCCATTTAAGAAACATTCTGTTTAACCTGAAGATGATCTATCGATTAGATCGAAAACGTTAGTTACATTAATAAATCTCTC
>NW_027121513.1:0-9873 GCF_030686945.1 Centruroides vittatus
GCAATCAGTAAATCTTAACAAAACACAAGTTAAATTTTTTTTTTTTTTTTTCTATTTCGTAGATTTAACATTTATTGTGCTTACAATAATCCGTACACGCTACTTCTGGACTTTACGCAGAGAATGTTAATGTAGGGTAAGCGACAGTACGATTTGGAAAATGTACTGAGTAAGAATAGTTGTTTATTGTAGTTCTAATATCGACAGGTTATATCTAAACAGTTTCTAAGGTGATTTCGTAATAGAGTGCTTGCTGTACGGTATCATTGTGATTCACCGAGAAGTTTTTTCTGTAATTTAAATTTGGAAAAATTATACCGGGATTCGGTAATACTTTTTTTTTTATCCTAGGATAGGTGTACTTTGGTGTAGGAAAATTAAATGACATAAATCAATGACTCGATCGTGAGCAAGAGAAACTGGCTTCATCACTCTATCATCACATGGCTATTTTTACTCTTTGTTTTAACAATTCATCGATTTTAGGTGCTGCTACTCTTCATTTCGACTTTTTCGTTACAGAAAAGTATCTCGTGACGCTGTTAAGCTTGATGTTTTATGCGTTCAGAACAGATGTTGTGCCTTTATTAATCATTTATTTAAACGTAATATTAATTAAAACACTGAAAAAAGTAAAATGTTTTTATCAGACGATTTTCTCTAAGATTATTTTACCTATGCGATGAGTGTGATAATACAGTATAACGTGTTGTGTGCCTTCTTAAATTATTTGTTCTAAAATATACTTTATTTGAAGTTTTGAAAATTCAATTGTGCAGCCTGTTAAACTATTTCTGAGTGTTTTCGCTCTCTGTGTGTTACGATCGAGTTTGAATATAATACAGATGAAATTTCAATTTATACACTTATAATTGATAGAAAAGAAAAACTTCTCGTAGACATCTTGACTTTTTTTATCATTTTTTATCGTAAGAAGGTCTACATTTGAGCTGGGAATGGGTTCTATCAGACTTGAAAGAGGGCAGCTATGTGACAAGCAAATGTCCTGACAGAGCTTGTAGATATCACTCGAAAAATTCTGGGTGATTTTGAATGCCTGCATTCGTTTCGAGTATCATAGGAATCAGAAATTTTATAATTTATATTTTATACTGGAGGCTATCTCTTGCCGTCGTTATCACTTGGAATCAGGAAATTTTAAATAATTTATTATTTTTTTATTGTTATCCTGGGAAGATTTTAGTAACTAAAGATACTTTACAAGTTTCTTCATTGTCCAAATAAGAATTTGTTCAGGTTCAGTGTGGAAACAAGCTTGTATTATAGTGCACCTTTTACGGACCACCTTGCAGTCGATATTTTTTATAAAAATATTAAATTGGATTAATGCTCGAAGATAAACACTAAAAGCATTTATTGTTACTAGTTGTAGTTATCTAATCCGGTTTTTGCATGTGTCAACCATTTTTAAAGTCAGATTTATAGAACCATCAAGAAAACTTATCCACTAACAAACGAGAAGACCATGCAGTCACGCACTGTTAGAATATGCCCAAAATCCAGAGATGGGAAAAGAAATAAATCTTGGAGGATATCACCAAGGAAATCCTCGAAAAGGTGATTCTCGTAGCAAGTTTCGTGGAATTTGTTGTCACCCTGCACTCCCTTTCTCTAAGTATGTGAACCTCGATCAGGTGTCAGGCGGGTGACATAACTTATGACCTTTATGTAAACACTTGTCCACTTCCCCGCGCACTTTCTTTCCTGTTTTCGAATGGATTAGACGTAGAAATAAACTTTCTTTGTTAAATGTTAACTCTGATTTGACTGAATCATTTGCATTAGTCCAACAATCGGTTATGGGCCCAGAGAACGCAGAAAACGCAGGAAACGTTTAAAGAACAAGTCACCCAAGTGATATCTTGTTTCCGAGTAAGGCTTCCGAAGAAAAATACTGAGAGAACAAAGAAAGATGGCCGAGAAAGCTAAAGGATTGAGTTCAATACCCAAGTTAAATGGATCGAACTACCTAATATGGAAATATATAATAAAGAATCTATTAGAAGGTCAAGATCTGATGCACGTACTCGAAAGACCCAAACCAGAAATTCCTGGAGAAACAGCCACTCCCGAAGACAAAGCAGCCTATGATACATGGCGGAAGAAGAACAGCGAAGCTCTTAGAATCATCACATGCACAATGGAAGAACACGAGGTTAGTCTAATTTTGAATCTAAGCGTTGCACGCGATGTTTGGGAAGACCTAGAACGAAGATACGAAGGTCGATTAGACACTAAACGAAAAATGTGTCGATCAAAGCTCTCGAAATTAAAAATGGAGAGGGACGAAAACTGGAAGGAATATATTAGAAGGGCTCGCGAACTAAATGAAGAAGCCAAAATGGTAAATTTAGGAATGGAAGAAACGGAATTGATAACTTTAATAACCGACGGACTGCCCCCTAAATTTCATGATATTGCCCGAAAACTCGAAAGCATAAAGGACGCGACGATGAACGACCTAGAATACGCCTTCCAAAAGGAAGAAGACAGAGCAAGCATTTCTCGATCCAACGAACGCGAATCAGCTTTTCGTTCAAGATCCCAAAAGGGCAAATACGTAAAAGAGAAAGGATGTTTTACTTGTGGAAAATTCGGACACAAATCTTCAGCATGCTGGTATAACCCAGAAAACTCACAGAAACACGAACAGAAAACCGACCGATATCGAAATTGCACGCGTGACGTCGGAACAAAAGCGAGAAGAGAGAAATCGGAAACCAAAGTCAGATACGTCGATGCTAAGCCTACTCGGGAAAGAGCTTGGTTCACGCGAGACGAAAGAGCCAACAAAGACAAAGAAGAAGAATGGGTAATCGACTCCGCTGCTACATCACACATGACATCAAATAAAAACTGGATCAAAGACATAAATCCGGACACACGAAGTATTCGAGTAGCCAGTAAAGACCACATATATGCCAACGGAAAGGGAACGGTGATGGAAGACAATATGCCCATAGTATTAAAAGACGTCCTATATGTTCCAAAGCTAGATGGACACCTCCTCTCTGTAAACAAATTGGTTGAAGATGACTACACAATCATTCTTGATAAAACAGGAGGAAAAATCATTTCCAAAAACAACGAACAGATAGCGAAAGCGATCCGAAAAAATGGCTTTTTTATTCTAGAGGCTGATGAAAGAAATTCCGCTAAACAAGCCATCACTAATGAGCTAGAGAGGAATGAAAAATTTCTATGGCATAGGAGACTAGGACACGTAAATGAAACATACCTCGACATAATGAAAAGACAAAACTTGCTTAGAGGACTCGACTACAAGGAGACAAAAATGGTCCAATGCCAAATATGCATACAGGCCAAACACTCTAGAAAACCGTTCAAAGAAACTAAGGGTAATAAGACGAAACACCCCCTAGAACTGATCCACATAGATCTAGTAGGGCCGATGCCTGTCGAATCGCTCACCGGCGATAGATACATGATGACGATAGTAGACGACTATAGCCGAAAAATATTCACAAATTTCCTAACATCAAAGGATGAGACAGCCGATATGCTAGAACTCTTTATAAAAACGATGCAAAACAAAACAAACAACAAAATAAAAAGCATCAGAACGGACAACGGCACGGAATTCGTAAGCCGAGAATTCATTCGTATATGCAACGAACATGGAATACAACATCAGTTAACAACAACATATTCACCGCAAAGCAACGGAATCGCCGAAAGGGCAAATAGAACAATTCTCGAAGGGACAAGGGCTTTACTAGTAGAAAGTCAATTACCGAAAATCTTTTGGGCCGAAGCCGCACGAACGGCGACGTACCTAAAGAACTGCACACCCACCAAACTAGAAAAGGGTGCATCCCCCGAGGAACTATTCTCTGGAAATAAACCCTCAGCATCACATTTACGAGTATTCGGATGTCTAGCATACGCATGGACCCCAAAGGTAAAACGAGACAAGCTAGAGCCGAAATCGAGACCAGTCATATTTGTAGGATACTCCAGAATCAGACGAGCATACAGGGTATACGACCCAAAAACGAATAAGGTGGAGGAAACCAGGGACATTAAATTCATTGAACATCGATTGGGAAGCAAATTGTTAAACAGCTCAGACGGGGAAACTAGTAAAGAAAAACAAACATATCAATGGATAGAGATAGATCTAGGCGATATGAACGAAAACAACGGCCTCACACCCATCAGTACAGAAAGGATAAGGGACGACGATATACTCAATGAGGAAACCGACACAAATGAAGAACCCAACCTTAACCAAAGTGAAGACACCAATATTCAAATGCCTAGAAGATCAGATAGAATCAGAGAACAAATCCAACGAGGAATCAGACCAAACTACGACGAAAATTTCTCAGATACAGACGAATGGAGTGATACGGATGTGGTAAATATGACGCAAGATTTCACACCAAATACCTTCGAAGAAGCAACTACTTGCCGAGAACAAAAATCATGGTGGAAAGCCATGAAAGATGAATATCAATCACTAATAAGACACAGAGTATGGGACCTAGTAGATAGAGAACCGAACACTAATGTCATAAAATCAAAATGGGTATACAAAAACAAAATGAACCCGGATGGATCTATAAATACGAAAAAGGCCCGACTAGTAGCCCTGGGATGTTCTCAAAAGTATGGAATAAATTACAAAGAAACATTTTCACCTGTAATGAAATTAGAAACGCTAAGAATCCTGTTAGTGACGGCAATACAAAAGAATTGGAAGATAAGTCAATATGATGTTAAAACAGCCTACTTGCATAGCAATTTAGACGAATGCATATATATGGAACAACCGATGGGATTCGTTAGAGAAGGAAAAGAATCAAAAATATGCAAATTAAATCGCTCCATCTATGGCTTAAAACAGGCTGGAAGAGCCTGGTTCAGGACGATTACTGAACACCTGTGCCAAAACGGGTTCGAACAATTAAAAGCAGACCCCTGCGCGTTTAAATACCAAGCAGATGGAAACACCCTATACTTAGGATTACATGTTGATGACATGGTAACAATATCCTCGAATAAGCGAATCGAACACGAAGCCATGGGAAAAATTGCGAAATATTTCGACTTAGTTAACCTAGGGAACCCTAAATGCGTTTTAGGAATAGAAATAACGAAATCCGAAGATGGAATAAAACTGACGCAACAGAGACAAATAAAAGAGATACTTAGAAAATTCAAAATGGAGGATTGTAAGCCAGTAAACACACCCATGGATCCCAACCAACGATTAGACGACAGTGAAGGATCACCGTGTGGAAATAAGAAACATTTCCAAGAAATTTTGGGAAGCGTGATGTATGTCAGTTTAACAACGAGACCCGATTTGTGCCAGCCGATCAGCGAACTGTCACAATACGCACAAAATCCGAAGGAAATACATGTCCAAGCAGCGAAACGACTGATACGATATTTAAAAGGAACCCAAACTAAGGGAATCGTATACAAACGTGACCAAAACACCAACTTAATCGGATACGCAGATGCTAATTGGAAAGACGGAAATGCAGGTCAACGTTCGAATAGCGGATACCTTTTTCTACTAGGACAGAACCTCTTATCATGGAAATGCAAGAAGCAAAATCAAACGGCGTTATCAACATGCGAAAGTGAATTGACGGCATTAACCGAGGCTACGAGAGAATCATCATGGCTACAAATGATCCTAAATGAATTAGAAGAGAAAGGTTCTAACCAAACAACCACGATTTATAGCGATAACCAGGCTGCGATTAGTCTGATCAACAACGGAAGTCCTAACTACAAGACGAAACATGTAGTAAGAAAAATAGCCTATGTACACGAAAACGTTAGATCAGGTAATGTTGTTATTAAATACATCCCAACGGAAGAAATGGCGGCAGATTTTTTGACAAAACCATTAAACGCGTTTAAATTGAAAATCTGTTTAGACAGAATCAATGTGAAATAAACATTGTATTAAGTGAGAATAAATGTAAGCACGAAACTTCCCCAAAAAGGGGGGATTTGTAGCAATTGTTTGTAGCAAGTTTCGTGGAATTTGTTGTCACCCTGCACTCCCTTTCTCTAAGTATGTGAACCTCGATCAGGTGTCAGGCGGGTGACATAACTTATGACCTTTATGTAAACACTTGTCCACTTTCCCGCGCACTTTCTTTCCTGTTTTCGAATGGATTAGACGTAGAAATAAACTTTCTTTGTTAAATGTTAACTCTGATTTGACTGAATCATTTGCATTAGTCCGCCAAACGTCAAGACAAATCATCTAAGTAAAAGGAGATGGGGTATGTTTCGGGTAGGAAACAGGGCAGAGAGGAGTAAGCTCTCTGAGAAGGCTATTAACAAATTAGAAACAGTAAAAGAAGGAACACACAATGCAAGATCTCTGAAGGACAAATGCCCAAGGTAATATTGATAAATTGTACGTAAACTCCATTAAAACAGAAGAAATTTTTGACTTATTAATAAACAACACCCGACATTGCAGGAACACAATGTATAAACAAAACTTGACATTGGAGAAAGTCGAAATGGAAGAATTTAAAACAGACTGCAAAATATCATCATTCATAGCAAAAGGGAGAAGCAAGGAAAACTGTCGTCATCTGGTATTTAGTACCTTCCCCAAAGTAAGGGCAGAACTGATTATAATGAAACATGTCGCTTTATCTAGGGCACAGATTAAAGTTAATGACTACTTGCAATTAATCCGATGCTACTGATGCTGCGGATGTCAACATCTGGCACGGGACTGCCAGAAAAGACAAAATTGTAGTCATTGCGGAAAGATGAAGCACAAATTACATGAGTGCGGGAAAACTATGAACTGAAAGTGTGGAAATTGCTCACAAGAAAACAATAACCCACCTAAAGACAGGAAAATTAAGATAGATCACAATGCTTATAGCTCACAATGCCTCACAACTCAAAAAATGAAGCAGCAAATAATACAACAAACCAACTATGGACCTTAACTCTTATAATAACTCTACTTAGATAAACAGCAACAATAACAGTATAAATAAAAATCAACTGCGTATTCTTCAAATTAATACACAGAGATGTAAAGCTGCCTGTTATAATGTTGTGCAATACAATGTTGTGCTATACAACGTTCATATAATGTAATCATGGCCATTTCGGTGGTCGTTATAAATGAAGTAAATGACAGAGATAATACACACAATGCGTACTTTTCTATCATTTCGTTTATCTTCCATTCTTTTTCATAACTGCCGGCAATGCAATGAAATCGATTTTACTTCTTTTGATTATACTAAACTGCCCGGCGACGTATATCGAGAAAAACGCAAAAACTACGGCTGCTTCTAATGCGTAATCTCCATAAATTTTTCCAACTCTTACAAAGTATACATTGATATTGTAGAATCTCATGAGAAAAGAGAAAGCCATTATCCAGAGAAATATTTCTACCACATGAAGTATATCATAACGTGACCAGACGTCCCGTTTTCAACGGGACTGTCCCTTTTTAGAGTTGCGCGTCCCGGTGTCCCCGAAATGAACTCTGGGACGCAAAATTGTCCCGTTTTCTGAAACACGCGCAAAAATTTGAGTAGTCGAGCCGGCCGGACGCGATCGGTGTGCGAGAGCAAACTGCGTCGTCGGCTGACGCGACGATAGCCGAGAGTGGCGAAGACGTCATCGCTCGCGCTTTGTTGACTAATTGTTTGGCAGATTTTTCGTTTGCCCACTTCTCGATATTTGTTTTGTTGTTGTTTGATCTCGTGTACCTAGTAAATAACTTAAACTTCTTTTGTTTTGGAATCATAAGTTAAAATGCCGAACGCAAGTGTACGTTCAATGTTAACTTACAAGCGAAATATCCGTTTATCAAGCAAATAAATACTCCCTCAGATGTCAGATGTGAAAAGTGTCGTACAGAATTTAGCGTTTCCCATGGTGGTGCCAGTGATATTGAACAGCATTTAAAGTCTGAAAAACATAAAAATGCCGATCGTACCGCCGCTTCGAGTTCTTCGATGTTAACCTTTTTCAAGAAATCGGACGCACCAACTTTAAAAGGATTTGGATATCGCCGCGGCAGAAGGCTTCTGGGCTTATCACACGATACAAGAAAACCACAGTTTTCGCTCTAATGATTGTCCGTCGAAATTAATTCAATCGTGTTTTGATCCCAAATTTACATGCGCGCGTACGAAATCAGAAGCTATTGTAGTAAATGTTTTGACGCCTACAGCAATAAGAAAAAATTAAAAAATGATCTTGATAAGTCCAATTGTATTACAATACTAAACGACGCTTCAAACCACGGTAACAAGAAAATATACCCTGTTCTACTGCGCTTTATTCAACCTTACGTAGGTGTGCAAGTAAAAATTTTAGATCTCCAAGAACCAACCAGGTGAGACTTCTGACATCATTGTCGATTTATTTAAACCAAGTGTTGACAGATAATAATTTGACAGCAAAAGTCGTGGCATTTTGCGGAGACAATGCCAACGTCAATTTCGGAGGTGCGGCTAGGCGAGGAAACTAACAATCTGTTAACGAAATTGCAATCATCACTGAAAAGCCATTGATAGGTATTGGATGTGGAGCCCATGTAATTCACAATGCAATAAAATCTGCTGCAAGACAGGCTACCCTTAGATTACGAAAGCATTATTGTGAAGATATAATTCATTTTTTTTATGTTTACACGATTCGAGTTGAAGCTCTAAAGGAGTTTTGCGCCGAAACTGAAACGGAATATCAACAAATGCTCGGCTATAGCAAAACTAGATGGCTTGCTCTTATGCCTGCCTTGGAAAGGGTTTTAAAAATGTATCAGCCATTAAAAAACTACTTTCTTGAGTATTGAAAAATGTCCCCTGTTACTAAAAAACTTTTTTGAAGATCCCACATTCCGAATTGTGGCTTTATCTTTTTACACGCTCTGTCAGCAAGTTTTCATCAAGCTGTATTGAAAACTGGAAGGTCAGACTGTATCGGCAATTGAAGCTGCAAAAGAAATCAATCAACTAAAAGACAATTTGACTCAGAAACAGACCAATCAGTTTCTTCCATTTATGGTCCGTCAATTAATAGTGAAATCGAAAGATAATGTTACTGACATAGATGAAGAGTTTGTGAAAAGGGCGCTACAGAATTTTATCAAACAAGCCGTGAATATCTGGAACAGTGGAACTTGCTTTCTTACCAAAGAAATGGAGATATTTTATTGGGCAGATTTAAAAAAGGTCCCCGCATGGAAGACGTTCAAAAATCTCTGGATGTATTAATTGAAAAGGAATATATTGACTGTAATAAAGATGCAGAAGTTTTTGACGAATTTTCGTTAAATTTGTAACTACATTACATCGCATGAAAGTAACCGAATGGAATAATCTAAATGTTTCCACGGAAACTCGTTGGGTGGAAGTATTTCAAACTCTTTCGAGCAACAATCTTCAGCATGAAACTTTTTCTATTTTATATTAGAATATATTTTATGTTTTCCTGCTACAAATGCTCCAGTAGAAAAGAGTATTTTCTATGATGAAACAAATTAGTGGCCATCTGAGAAGACCCAGTTACAAATTTCAGTTCTAAAGGCGATGTTGATAATTAAGGTGAATATAAAAAAAAACGTGCCAAGAGTTTCATTCTTACTTAAAATCATCACCAGCTATATTAAAAGCAAATTTGTTCCTCTTGATAAATATAAATATAACTAAAACGTTTCGGGTATATATATATTTTTAATTCGTAACTTTTAAGCTAACTGACTTTTTCTGAATAAATAACTTTAAAAAAGTGTTTTTTTTTATTGACTACCTGTTAATTTAACCTAAATAAACCAATGTCCCGTTTTGAGTCAAAAAAATAAATGGTCACGTT
>NW_027121514.1:0-586 GCF_030686945.1 Centruroides vittatus
AAAAATTTTGCAATCACAATCAAAATTAAGATAGATCACAATGCTTATAGCTCACAATGCCTCACAACTCAAAAAATGAAGCAGCAAATAATACAACAAACCAACTATGGACCTTAACTCTTATAATAACTCTACTTAGATAAACAGCAACAATAACAAACAGTATAAATTAAAATCAACTGCGTATTCTTCAAATTAATACACAGAGATGTAAAGCTGCCTGTTATAATGTTGTGCAATACAATGTTGTGCTATACAACGTTCATATAATGTAATCATGGCCATTTCGGTGGTCGTTATAAATGAAGTAAATGACAGAGATAATACACACAATGCGTACTTTTCTATCATTTCGTTTATCTTCCATTCTTTTTCATAACTGCCGGCAATGCAATGAAATCGATTTTACTTCTTTTGATTATACTAAACTGCCCGGCGACGTATATCGAGAAAAACGCAAAAACTACGGCTGCTTCTAATGCGTAATCTCCATAAATTTTTCCAACTCTTACAAAGTATACATTGATATTGTAGAATCTCATGAGAAAAGAGAAAGCCATTATCCAGAGAAATATTTCTACACATG
>NW_027121515.1:0-951 GCF_030686945.1 Centruroides vittatus
CCAATACAAACAAAGGATAAAAACGAATGTAATGCGACCTTTGCTACCAATACAAACAAAGGATAAAAACGAATGTAATGCGACCTTTGCTACCAATACAAACAAAGGATAAAAACGAATGTAATGCGACCTTTGCTACCAATACAAACAAAGGATAAAAACGAATGTAATGCGACCTTTGCTACCAATACAAACAAAGGATAAAAACGAATGTAATGCGACCTTTGCTACCAATACAAACAAAGGATAAAAACGAATGTAATGCGACCTTTGCTACCAATACAAACAAAGGATAAAAACGAATGTAATGCGACCTTTGCTACCAATACAAACAAAGGATAAAAACGAATGTAATGCGACCTTTGCTACCAATACAAACAAAGGATAAAAACGAATGTAATGCGACCTTTGCTACCAATACAAACAAAGGATAAAAACGAATGTAATGCGACCTTTGCTACCAATACAAACAAAGGATAAAAACGAATGTAATGCGACCTTTGCTACCAATACAAACAAAGGATAAAAACGAATGTAATGCGACCTTTGCTACCAATACAAACAAAGGATAAAAACGAATGTAATGCGACCTTTGCTACCAATACAAACAAAGGATAAAAACGAATGTAATGCGACCTTTGCTACCAATACAAACAAAGGATAAAAACGAATGTAATGCGACCTTTGCTACCAATACAAACAAAGGATAAAAACGAATGTAATGCGACCTTTGCTACCAATACAAACAAAGGATAAAAACGAATGTAATGCGACCTTTGCTACCAATACAAACAAAGGATAAAAACGAATGTAATGCGACCTTTGCTACCAATACAAACAAAGGATAAAAACGAATGTAATGCGACCTTTGCTACCAATACAAACAAAGGATAAAAACGAATGTAATGCGACCTTTGCTACCAATACAAACAAAGGATAAAAACGAATGTA
>NW_027121516.1:0-4720 GCF_030686945.1 Centruroides vittatus
GAAGCGGTGGAAGCGCCGCTTCCCTTGTAATTATCTAAAATATAAATTCATATTGGCCGATTATTTTCATATTTTAACGTACTTTGAATTAATTAAAATTAATATTTTATTATAATTGCATTATGTATCTTATTTTACAAATTTCTACACTACATTTGAAAAAAACGATACGCTTGGTATTGTATATTCGAATATCAGTGGCGGAATGGAAGCGCTGTATTGTCGAAACCGAGTCAGCTTCCACGGCGAAAATAACTGAATGGTGTAAAGCAGCCAGACTATTGACATTGGTTTTTCTGTAAAGCGCATGCACTTTACAGAACACCAACTTCACCCGGTTTAGCCGCTGGAAGCTACGCACCAAAATATCGTATTAACGCTTCCAACGATCTCTTAGCCACTGGCAGGGAGCTATGTGACTAAGTGAATTGTTTTAAGATTTTAAAAATTTCCTTAATTTTACTTCTTGATTTTACTACTTCCTTAATTGAATACTCCTTGTATCCGATGTTTATTTTTATGTACATTTCTTTGCAAAATTATATTTAATTATAATTTTCTTTTAATTGTACTGTAATTATATTGACAGATTTTCAGACAAAATCTTTAGAATTTTTATCACTTTTAGATGTTAATAATTTTAATATTACGAAAAACAATTTTCCAAGCGTGTTTTAATTCTTTAAATGAAGTAAATTTTATGGGAAATTTTTTGATTTATCTAAATTACGTAGCGAATCGCAATATTTATATTCGTGTCCGGACTATATCGACAAGTAACTCTTATACATAAAAACTATATAATTAATGTCGATCCGAACAAAGACGTACTAAAAGAATTATGATTTAATATCATTAATATTTTACGCTACCATTTACCGGTGGGGTCTGCCGAGCGCAGTTTTTCGACTGCGAAGCAAATTCATACATTGGCCAGGAACACTCGGTGGGAGGAAAAATTGTTCGCTAGCGTCGCTTTCGACAAAAAATGAGTTTTCAAATACGTTGACGGAGTCGACGACTAGACGACTTTTATAATAAAGTAATTAACGACTTTGCGGAAAAAATCGCCGAATAGAGTTAGTTTTAAAAAATTAAAAAACAAGTTTTTCTATCATTGTTTGTATCGTATCAATTTGTATGTATATTTGTATTTTAGAACTAAAATACATAAATTGTTTATTTTTGTCATTTCCGGTATTTGTTTAAAACTTTTATGGAAATGTCATGTACCGGACAGGTCTGACCCGTCACGAAAGACGCGAAAAAACGGTTAATTTAGAGAAAAATTTATTAGTTTAGAAAAACATAGGTAAAAGTCGTTTGTAGTCGGACACGCATTGTTTATATCAAACTGCCAGGCAGAAACCATAAATCGCGGAAGGAAGTCGTCCTATGATCGGTGGAACATCGAATTCGTCTTCGATTTTGACTTTTCTCGCGCTCCAGGTAAGAGTCTCGTTACGTTTAGTAACCAGGGACCACCACTCAGGAAGCGTGATTGAGGGAGAATGACCAATCAAAATGGACGAAAGAAAGAACGGAGATTGATATAATCTCCGACAATCGAGGACACCTGGCACTCGGTTAACGTTCCGAATAACCAAAACGCCGTGTGTCAGCGCGCAAAAAAAAAACAAAAAAACAAACAGTTTTTCGTCAATTGTGCCAACCCGTAACCCGTGCCACTTCGAACTTAGACCGTGTTCCCGACGCCAACGGAGGAATCTCCCCGTGCCCTACAGAATTGTCAACGACACTGTCCCGGGGCCACCTTCGATCGACCATCGAAGAACCGCATCGACGCCCAGGATGTCCGAATGGCTGATTGTCCTAAAGCAAACTATTTTGTACATAGTATATGTTTATTTTATGTTTCTTTTTTGTCGGTTTTTGTCAGATACGTCTCTTCCGCCACCACGCGCGTACGAATGGACCCTAGGTCATCACTGACGCGCAATTAAACTGATTGCCCCTGGAGTCGGCTTCTTACCAGACAAAAGTCAGCAGCTTTCTGATCTAGATATGCATAAAAACTGAGTGCGTACGAACCAGTGTATGTATATAATCCCCCCTCTATGTCGCTTCATTCGCTCGAAAGACGGTAGGCGCTTTTAGACCCTGGTCACAAGGGCCGACACTCGGAGCAACTATATAAAGGACACTAAAAGAACTCGGAGGGATTAAAGCGTAGCGGCCGCACGCCGGTTCGGGCAACCGACTATCAATAGTTTCACCAATATTTTGACAATACTGTGACAAGGGCACGCACACCCATCTACGTAGAACGAATTGCCGGGACACTCTAGGATTGCAATGCAGCTGGATTTTTGCTGGACCAAAATCATTCCGGCTGGATCCAGTACGGATGTATTTTTGGTGCAATAAAGCGTTATCTGTCTGTCTAGCTATCCAGCAATTTATAGTTTTTTTTAAAGAAATAAAACATTTTAGGTGGTAAACTTAACTTTGGTTCAGTTTAACACTTGAGATAGAGATAATTAACTTTAAATGTTTAGTTAGATTTTAATTATAATGTAATCTTTAAGTTAAATAATAGCAAAGGTAATTCTATTAATTAATTTATATTAATACTAGCAGGTAGGCCCGGCGTTGCTCGACAAAAGTAACGGTAGCGAAGATTGAGATTATTACGTTATAGTCACAAAAGAAAAAGAGTAATTTCATCAACAAACTAAATATTTCTAAAGAAAGGTCGAATTTGAAAATCGAATTTCTAATATTGTTCGATTTTCACGTGTTCTGATTATATCGTTCGATGTTCATCGAATGTTCTAAAGAAGAAAAGTCGAGAAAAACCGAACTAATCGTGTTTAAATTTGAAAATCGAATGTGTTCTAACATATTTCTCTGTTTCTTTTTTTCTTTTTCCAGAGCCCGTAAATCTTGCACGTCGCTTTTCTTGTTCTCCATTGTTACTTAACACTTTGGTACTTAAATTTGGCACCCTAAAGCCGGATGCACACATGCGGCGCGGCGAGGAAGAGCGGCAGAATGACGTCACTTTTTCTCGCCGCAGAAGTCGATTTTGTGCCGCTTTTCTCGTGCCGCAAAAGTTGGTCGAATTCTATCTTTGGCGGCCTTCGCAGTCAAGACGCGTTTCTATCAGCCAATTCGCTTGTGCCAGTAAATATAGGTGGCGTATGAGATCGACCAAAATGGCTGCCACAAAG
This sequence comes from Centruroides vittatus, assembly GCF_030686945.1. Lineage (NCBI taxonomy): Eukaryota > Metazoa > Arthropoda > Arachnida > Scorpiones > Buthidae > Centruroides > Centruroides vittatus. The sequence goes on from NW_027121516.1 coordinate 3,195, forward strand.
GGTATAGCGTGCTTGACAACGTACGAGAGTTACTTGTGTGTTGTCTTTTTAATAACTTTTCTCTCTGTAGTCAAAACGTTTTATTCGCATTTGTATCCGACATTAATCCTAGTTGATTTCGTAGTTGTTTATGTCACGATGATTACACTTTGTGACATTTTAGAATATGTGGCTGATCGAAAAAGATGTCTTACAGAAGGAGAGGAAATACTAAAACTGATAACTTCACATCTATCCAGCTCTTTCTCAGCAAACAATTCACTTCAGTTTCACCACAGCTAATTTTGCTGAGCTTAAAATTCTTTTATACAAATGTTTTCACCCTATCTAATATAGGCCATCGTCAGGTTTAATATTATAAATGTTCCAAAATGGAACGTACCGTTTTCGAATATTTTACATATTTAAAATTCAAAAAAATAATTTAACTTTAAAATAAATTGAAAGAAGTTTGTATATTAAATAAATAAATAAACAAATAAAACATAGAAAACAAAGCTAAGTAGAAAGAAATGATTTAAGGGATTTTCAAGCGCCATTCTTTTTTCTATTATATATTTCCACGTTGTTGGAAGCGCATTAGCATCCGTAGCATTTAGGCAACGGTTTTTCATTTTACTTTTATAAATTTCCACCTTTTCCATCTCCAACGCAATGGATGGAGAGTGCACCGTTTAAATGACTTTAGCCTCTTCCCATTTTACAATCGCTCCTTCAGTCTGTGCCATAATTGCTAATAGTGTTGTGTCCTTTGTCAAAATTGTATGTATGTTCTCGCAGACGTACCGCCAGGTTTCTTCTAGTCACACCACATAATCTTTTTCGATTCCTAACTGTTGATTTTCAAATGGAATTTTATATACCCCAGCTTTACCTTCCTTTTTTACGCTGTCTTTATCGTTCCGTAGCGAGCTACAGATATTAGGTGCTCTTTTATAGATCATTCTCGATTTTTATAAGAAAAAAGAGCATTTGATACAACGTTGATAAACGACACAACAGCACAATATTATCAATTATAGCACAGACTGAACGAACGATTGTAAAATGGGAAGAGGCTAAAGTCATTTAAACGGTGCACTCTCCATCCATTGCGTTGGAGATGGAAAAGGTGGAAATTTATAAAAGTAAAATGAAAAACCGTTGCCTAAATGCTACGGATGCTAATGCGCTTCCAACAACGTGGAAATATATAATAGAAAAAAGAATGGCGCTTGAAAAATCCTTAAATCATTTCTTTCTACTTAGCTTTGTTTTCTATGTTTTATTTGTTATTTATTTATTTAATATACACACTTCTTTCATTTTATTTTATAAAGTTAAATTATTTTTTTGAATTTTAAATATGTAAAATATTCGAAAAAGGTACGTTCCATTTTGGAACGTTTATAATATTAAACCTGACGATGGCCTATATTAGATTGTTAGAATAGAAAGTGTTCACCCTAACTACTTATACCCATGGCAGCCGCCATTATATAGTTCGCGCTAATACCGCTAGGTGTCAGATCTATCGTTGGCACAAG
>NW_027121517.1:0-153378 GCF_030686945.1 Centruroides vittatus
ATTTGTAACGAGGACGGTAGAACCCTCAACAACATACATAAAAGGTACTCTACTGCAGTGGTCGATGAAAAGTTGGCATGAGAGCTGGACTCCGAGTACGGTAAGTAAATTGACCCACGCCTTCGTGCCTGATGTGCCTTACCCCAGGGTTGGTTGGTTAAAGTTTATTGGCACAAGGGCCACATAGGCCAAGCTGCGCCACAACATACGGTATATATATGTACATAAATAACAATAAAAATGAACAAAACAAAAAACAAAAAACCAATAACAAAAATATACAACAGTTAAACTGTGTATAACAACAACATGTATATGGATATAAATAAATAAATAATTAAATTTCTTTATAAATATTTGTAACTTTTAGAAAGTTCAATAATTTATCAACATTTGGCCTCTGGCCCAAAATCTCTTTAAAACTTGCATTTCCAAAATGCTGCCTACGAATCCGTTCAGAGGCGATGCAATTGCTCAGTATGTGCTTAACACTTACATTACAGTTGCAATACTGACATACAGGCTGGTCATCACCCTTCAAAAGGTATTGATGAGTCAGTCGAGTATGTCCAATTCTCAAACGAGTAAGAATGACCTCAGATCTCCTGTCATAAGGTTTCTTCTGTGTCCAATTTTCTATCACAGGTTTGATCTCGTGTAGTTTATTGTGGACTTGTGCGTTCCACACATTTTGCCATCTCTCCTCTAGTCGTTTTTTAACAACTAGCTTCAAGTCACCTCCTTCAATATGCATTGTATGCTGAGAAGGACTTGCTGACTTTGCAGCTGCGTCAGCTTCTTCATTCCCTCTTATACCTACATGGCCTGGGACCCAACAAAATTTTATAGAGAAATTCCTCGCAAAAAGATGGCAAATCAGCTTACGAATTTTAATCACTATGGAGTGAAAACTAGGTTCATACGAGATCAAAGCCTGAAGTGCACTAACTGAGTCAGTGTAAATCACGCAGCAACGATGACCTTTCCTATTTATATACTTTAGGGCTAAATAAATAGCCTGCAACTCCGCAGTAAAAATGGAAGACTTCGGTGCTATTTGCTCTGCCACGATTTCATCCTGGCAAACAAAGGCTAAGCCAACATAGTCATCCGATTTAGATCCATCTGTGTATATAGGAATTAAATTCCTGTCACGATGTTGAATTTCTGCGAAGTGCTGTCTATAAACGTAGTCTGGGGTGATTTCTTTTAGAAACTGCTTTAAGCTAAAGTCAACATTAATCACAGGAGTTGACCAAGGTGATATATTATCGACCTCGACCTGTGAAATGTTGCTTGTGTCCAGGTCAATCGTGCTGCTTACATTCTCCATTCTAATGTCAAATGTAGGGACACAACTTGGGCGAGCTGTAAATAATCTTTTCAGCTGAGTATCTGATACTCTACAATAAACTGAAAGTTTAGCCAGAGATTTCTGTTTAATGTAATAGAACAAAGACAACTGCTCTCTCCTGAGAGATAGTGGAGGCTCATAAGCATCCACGTACAAACTTTGAACAGGAGAAGTTCGAAATGCACCAGTGCACAAACGCAATGCTTGATGGTGGATTGGATCCAGCATCCGAAGAGTAGATTCTCGCGCAGAGCCATAAACAACACATCCATAATCCAGCTTAGAGCGAACGAGGGCTCTATATATCCTGAGCATCGAACATTTGTCTGCTCCCCAGGATGAGCAGCATAATACCTTTAAAAGGTTCAGAGATTTTAAACATCTACTCTTCAAATTGCGCAAGTGTGGTAAGAACGTCAATTTATGGTCAAACACGACACCCAAAAATTTTGCTTCGTTGACCATTGGGATTTTAACCCCATTTAGGTGAATTTCAGGGTCCAGGTGCAAACCACGCCTTCGGCAAAAGTGGATGCACGAGGTCTTCTCTGCATTAAAAGTAAAACCATTGATCTTGGACCAATTGTCTATGCGATTTAAGGAGGTTTGCAGTTGTCTTTCAATAAAACTCATGTTAGTAGACTGACAGGAGATCTGAAAGTCATCCACATACAAGGAGTGTTTCACACTGGGAGGAAGACACTTAGCTATGCTATTAATTTTGATTAGGAACAGAGTCACACTCAGAATAGAACCTTGAGGAACACCCTCTTCTTGTGTGAAAGGCCTAGACAAAGTGTTGCCCATCCTGACTTGGAATCTTCGATTCTGCAGGAAGTTTTTTATAAAAATTGGCAGATTACCCCGCAATCCAAATTCATGCAGATCACGGAGTATTCCATATCGCCAGCAGCGATCGTAAGCCTTCTCTATATCGAAAAACACAGACACTAAGTGCTGTCGTCTAACAAACGCTTCGCGTATAGATGTTTCAAGATTTACTAAATTGTCTGTGGTACTTCTGTTCCTACGAAATCCACTCTGATGTGGTGAAAAGTAGTTCTTTTCCTCTAGGAGGAACATCAGGCGTCTGTTTACCATTCTCTCGAAAAGTTTGCAGAGACAACTAGTCAGAGAAATTGGTCTATAATTAGAGGGATTCTTGTGGTCTTTACCTGGCTTGGGTATGGGAATGATGATAGATAGCCTCCAAGAGTCTGGAAAAGTATGTTCTGTCCATATTCTGTTAAACAGATTCAGAAGATTACTGAGGGAATTGTCTGACAGATTTTTAATCATGCTGTAGTGGATTTTATCCGGGCCTACAGCAGTATTCCCCGAGCGAGAGATTGCTGTACATAGTTCTATTCTGCTGAATGGCACATTATATTCCTCATTAGATGGGGAGTGGAAGTTTAGATATTGTTTTTCAGTTTGGACTTTATAAGCCTGAAAATCCCTTGTATACATAATATTGCTGGATGAAGACGAAAATGTTTCACCCAACAAATCAGCAATACCTTTTATGTCACTGATTATTGTGCCATTACTTTCCAGCATGGACAGAGAGTGAGAAGCATATTTTCCATTGATTTTATGGATTTTATCCCAGACTGCTTTTGAGCTGGTGGAAGATGTTATGCTAGAAACATACTTCCTCCAAGAATCCCTTTGGCTTTGCCTTCTTATTTTTCTGGCATTAGCCTTTGCTTTCTTAAAAGCAACCAAATTGTTAGCAGTGGGGTATCTTCTGAAAATCCCCCATGCTTTCTTTTGCTTTTTAAATGCTGCCTCACAATTCTGATCCCACCATGGTTTCGGATGTTTTGGATATCTGGTTGACGTTTTCCCCATTGTTTTTTCGGCTGCCTGAATAATACTGGAAGTGACAACTTCGACTGCATCATTGATATCAGCAGTATTGACCATTTCCTCAGTGACGTTAGCCAAAGAGGAAAAAGCAGGCCAATCTGCCGTTTCAAGTTTCCAGCGTGGTGGACGGGCTGTTTCACAGCTTTCTCTGCCTTGGTATTTTAGAAATATTGGGAAGTGGTCACTGGAAAGTGGATTAGATCCAACCTCCCATATAAACGCTGAAAACAGATTTGGGGTTGCTAATGATAGATCAATGGCAGTGAATGTTCTTGTTGGGGCGTGGAAGTATGTCACTTCTCCAGTATTAAATAAATATAGTTGGTGATTACCTATGAATCTTTCAATGGCTCTGCCTCGACGGTTGATATCGTGACTGCCCCACATTGGATTGTGACCATTGAAATCACCAAGTAAAAGGAAAGGAGTTGGCAGCTGTTCAACCAATGCATCCAATTCATCGTCATTGACTCTGACATCTGGTGGCAAGTATATGGAACAAACTGTGACAGTGACGCCCATAGATATTCTGACTGCCACAGCTTGCAGCTCTGTTGTTATTTGTACCGGAAAAGACGGGATGCGGTTTGAAACCAGTACAGCCACACCTCCACTGGCGCGGGTGTGGCTGTCGTCATCTTTACGGTAAAGATCGAATCCTTTTAAAGAAATTCTTTCTCCAGGTTTTAGATGTGTTTCCTGGAGTGCCACGCAGAGAGATGAGGTAGAGTATGTCAGGTGTTTAACGTCAGAGAAGTTGTTGCGGAAACCACGACAGTTCCATTGGATTATTTTATAATCCATTATGTGTTTGAGGTAGCATTCTTTGCGAGGGTATCCCTCTTTAATTTAACAGGGGGTCTCTCTTTTGGAGGTGACTTTGGTTTCGTAACCTCCGTATTAGGCTCTTCGTCAGATATGTCAGAAAACTCACTCACAGATTGAGCTTCTGATTTTTTTGAAACTTTAGAGAGGGCTGCTTTCACTCTTTGTTTGTTAAGTGGGTTCTTACTGGCTTTTTTAGAACCCACATTTCTGGTTGTTACCCCTGATTTACTTACAGAGGTTTTAGTCTTTGTGATCTCCTTTTCTTCTGATTGTGTAGATGGGATCAATAAGCATCTTGCATGGCGTGTAAAAGATTCGCTTGGGAATACAGAAATATCTGTTTGAACCCCACGTGTCGTAGTAGATTTCAACACGGCAGCAAATGTCTTTTGTTGCATAGGTGCACTTGGAGTGACCATGCGACGAGCCTCTGGATATGATATGTTTTTCTCAGTTTTTACCCGTTGAATTTCTTTTTCTCTTTGCCATGCAGGGCATTTCCGGGAGTAGGAAGGATGGGCATCTTTGCAGTTCACACAGTGTGGAGTACTTTTACATTCAGTACTGTCGTGACCTTCAGTTCCACACTGTGCACATAAGCTTTTGCCTCGGCAAGACGTCTGAGAATGTCCAAATCGCTGGCATTTAAAGCAACGCAGCGGATTTGGAATATACGGACGAACTGCACAGCGCAGATACCCGGCTGTAACAAAGGATGGCAATGCAGGGTTGTTGAACGTGAGGATTAAATGTTTTGTGGGTATCAACTTGCCGTCTCGGCGGATCGAAATGCGTCGAACGGAAGTGACACCTTGGTCTGAGAGGCCGATCTGAATGTCTGATTCGTCTTCAGACATTAAGTCAAACTCAGATATCACACCTCGTGATGAGTTCAAACTTACGTGTGGTGTGACCGAAATTGCCATGTCTCCAAGAGTCTTCATTGACAAAAGCTTTACTGTTTGTTGAGGAGAGGCTGTTTCTACTAGTAGATCCCCTGACCTCAATTTTTGCGTTTTTTTTAAATGCCCGATGGTTGATTCAAATAGCTTTTGAATCAAAAAAGGAGAACACTTAGCAAGGGGTTTTTCTCCAGTTGCATGTACTATTAAGTAAGCGGGTTGGCTGGAGGTCTGGTTCTTTGTCGCTTGTTTGTTGTTTTTAGGATCCATATTTAAGAATTAATATTCAGCTCCTAGTGACCCCACCCACCATGGAGTCCAACAAGGGGATGCCGTCACATGGGAGACTCCCATAGACCGTCACACCAGGGTTTCCCAGGAGCTATACCCTCACAATGCAGTCAAGAAGAGCACATCTTGTCTGACGTGTCTGCCCGGTCTGCATCGATCGGTTGACTCCAAGCCGAGGTCAACAATGACTCAACGACCAGCCGATTGACTCAAACGGAGCCTGATTTGAGCCTCCCGTTTATCCGAAGCAGGGGCCAAAGCAGTGTGTTGGGGACGTATGTTGCCCCTCAACTACCAGGATCCCCCTTTCCGGCATACGGGACACCACGCACGGCAAACACGTGGGTGGGCGTTCAGATCCCAGCGATGGTAAAGAAGAGTTTCTAAACCATCTCTGGGAGGTCCCCTCACCACAGACAAAAACCCACATCGAGGGGCCCTTCTTGTAGGGAAGGGTGCCCTAATTAGTGCTTGGGATTATCATTTAATATAAGGCTGTGCATACCCACGGTCCAAACGAAGGTGAATGCCGCATTAATAAAAAAAATACATGATAGAGCAAATCTATGCGGTGAAAACCGCACTAACATAAAAAGTTATGCCAAGTTAGTGAGTTGGGGCTAAGAGGGCAAATGGCAGCCCAGGAGATGCCTTTGGTGCCCCAACTAAAAGAAAAAGAGTCAGTGACTACCTTCGGGTAAGAGACCAAGGCCCATGATTAAGGCATAGTCTCTCGAACCCTGTAGTGGCCTGGTTGCAAAGCAGGGGAAAAGAGTTTCCTTATAACGTCATACCACCGCCCCCTCCCGAAGTGGGAAGCCGACCTTGACGTGGTGGGGGGGCCTAGCGGCGAGAGGCAGGGGTGTGAAGTCTCGATTTTCGGGACGGAAGCCCCATGTCTTGGTCCCGGTCGCCGATGGAGTTTTAAACTCGGGCCGAAGGTTTCAGAGGTGTCAGAGTATCGAGGCCTTGGGTCTGCGTGTTGTGCCTCATGGCAGCAAGTTGTCCAGAGTTGCAGTGGGTTCGCCCGCGGCCCCCAAAGGAGTTTCCGAATTTTTCTCTCTATCTGGAACCTATCTCCGATTGGGGCGGATGGCAAATAAAGCTGTGAATTGGACTTATAACACGAAGGCTCACATTGAGACAGAAGAGAGACTGGTGCGAACGTGGCACGGACTCATTCCTAATAGTATTGGCAATAAGAGGGCCAAAATGAGCCCTCAGTAAGTCCAGAGCTGGGCGGTGAGTGCCGTAGCCGCTACTAACAGGAGTCCCGGAGGCCTTGTCTTCGGACAAGATATGTGGAGTGTGATCAATTGGACTTGTCCGATGTTTAAGTTGGTAGTCCTGCCGATGGAAGTTCTGGCGCTCGCCGGTCGGCACCACTCGATAGGGGCGCTGCTGAAACGTGGTAGGGATCTTACACTTTGGTGGAACGGTCCCGAGTCCCCCTACTCGCGACGGTCAATTCGTCTGCTTGTAGCGAGATGGTTGTCGAACTTAAAACGGTGAGTTTACCTCTGACACGACACAGAGGTTGCTGGGCTTCTTGGATTCAATTCCCGCGTCGGCGAGGTATCCGGAGATAATCTGGAAACCAAGACACACGCCACGAACTCCCTCATCGGACCTGGTGGCGCGGGCCGATGTATCGGTTCTGGTGGCGCGGAACCGGTGTAGTAAAGGGGCGACTGAAATGCAGTCGGCAACGTCCCTGCCCGTGGTAGCGCAGACCACGTAAATACCTTCTGTCCGGTAAAAGAAGAATCAGCTTCTCAGGGTGAAGGCCCCGGTGTGCAGCACACACACCCTGGGTACTGCCTTGGGGTCTAGAACTGCATTGATGACCATGCCTCGAGACGAGGAGCTGAGCTCCCAAGCCGAAGTCTTGTGTGCGAGTGACGGAGGGATGTATGCACCTACAGAAGGTTGGTAGGGTCCCGCCAGCTGATGTCTATCCTGACGGGCAGTCGGCAGAGCCGCTCTCCAGGCGCATAGGGCCAACTTCCCTATGTCCTGGGGGGGGAGCGGTGCTTAAAGGCCTGAACGTGCGTTGGATGGCCGTATATGGTCTCGGAGGACTGGAAGTGGGAAGAAGGTCTCCTAGTAGGGCGGATGGGGCGGCCCAAGCCAAGCAACCAGCCGGGCTGGGGTGACCTTGGGTAGGCGGCCATTTAAATGGGTAGCTGTCCCGGCAGCGGGCCAAGCAGTGACGGCCCGGCAATAAGATGGCCAAAATGGAACCATCAGTAAGTCCGAAGCCAGAGCAGGCTCTTAAACGCATTTCCTGAAGTCTCGAACAGGAGTCGGGGCACCCATGAAAGGTCGGGACCACCCCGAAGTCTCTCTCCTTTTTATTTTATATGATTACAATGGCTAAGAATTTGTGTTGTGCGGATTCTCTGTGTGCTGGTGCTGGTGTGACAAACGACGTTATATGCCTACCAAAGCTGTTGTAGCGCTTCTGTCTGTTGAAGGACTCTCGGAGGGAGAAGTTGAAAACTTAAAACCGCTGAAGGTGGGAGTGCGGACCCCCCACAGGAAAAGCGGGCCTTGCGGAAACGCAAGCCCGCTAATGACCAGCGGGAGCCTGAGAGGGACAGGCCGAAAGACACCCTGAAGGTGTCGATCCCCATTGCGGCCAGTGAGTCCGATTCGGACTCATCTGTGCCCGACAGTGGGGAGATCTCGAAACCGCCTCCTCTAGCGAGAGATGGCGAGTGGCAGCCCGCGCCTGGTAACGCCCGAACAAGGCGTAAACAAAGGCGGGCACAGGCAGGCCAAAGGCAAAGCGGCTAAATCTGGAGGCGACAAGCCCAAAAAGGAAGCCGCTCAGCCCGCGGTGACCGTGGCGGCGGGGAAACCCGCTACCAAAAGCAAAGGCGGGTCCAGAAGAAGAAAAAAGACCCTACCGTGGCGGCCCCCGAGAAAATAAGTTCGGGGCCTGATGCCAAAACACCGTCATCGGCTCCTGTGGAACCACCACCACAGGGAAGACTTGAGACGGTAGCTGACCGGCGGGCAGCCCTGGATGGTGTGCACAATGAGCTGAGAAAGCTCCTGGCCAAGCAAGACAGTCGATGTCAGAAGGCCACGTGCGCAACCATCTATGGCTTGTTCAGTAGAGTTGCGTCAATTTTAAGCGCCCAGGAACAGGAGATTGCCTCTCTCCGGGCAGAAAACATGACTCTAAAAGAAGTCATAGGTGGCCGTAAGCAACCAGCCACGCTTTCAGAGCCTAAGAAAGACGGCAAGGCAGCTACTGGCGGTCGTGCGTCCTACGCGACTGTCGCAGCCCGGCCAGCCCCCGGTAGCAACCAAGAGGGGGCGCGGGCAGCTGCTAAGCCCCGTCGGGTTCCAGCCACTGAGCACACGCTCTTGGTCTACCCGACAGACAAAACGATGAATAGTGATCAAACAAGATCGCTACTAAAGACGAACATCAATCCGACTAAACTGGGGGTCGGCATAAAGAATGTTCGCCGAATTCGTAACGGAGGCGTCCTGCTCGAGGTAGCGAAGCAACAGGACGTCTCCAAGATCTTAAAGGAGGTGACAGAGGGCCCAGCTGTGCTGCGAGAGGCGGTCAACTGCCGACTGCCCCAGAAGCGCAGACCAAGGGTCGTACTTTTTGATGTCAGCCCGGACATCAAGTTAGAGTCTTTGGTGGAGACAATAAAAGACCAGAATAATCTAGAGCTGCAGACTGGTGACCTGCAGCCTAGGTTCCCTATGAAGGGGAAGGGGGGCCTCGTCAGTTGGGTTCTAGAGGCCTCCCCTAAGGTCTACCACACCCTACTGAAGATGGGGCGACTTCATGTAGGGTGGACTCGTAATCGGGTGAAAGGGTACACGGCTATCACCCGATGCTACAAGTGCTACGGGTTTAATCACGTAGCCAAGAGCTGTTCGGCGGCAGCTCAAGCTTGTAGCAAGTGTGCCGAGGGCCACTCCTATCGGGAGTGTAAGGCCACAGCGCCTAAGTTCATAAATTGTACGAAGGCAAATCAAAAGTTCGGCCTGCAGCTGGATACTGGCCACTCAGCGATGAGTGCCAGCTGCCCGTGTTATACACGGGAGCTCGCAAGAGTTCAAACCCGAACTGACTTCAATCAGTAAGGGATAACTATAAATCTGCACATTCAATACCTCCTCTACCTCAAACGGGAGGGATCACGAGCGTGGCTGCAGAATATTGCAGTTTAACGCCGAAAAGTGCCGTGCCGCGACCGCCCAATTACGGGTAGAAGTGGTCGAGCGGGAGATTGACATCCTCCTGCTCCAAGAGCCATACTTAGTACAAGGAAAGGTCAGTGGCCTATCGCTACAATGGAGCGTTTTTGCTCCATGAAGGTGACGACTGTCGTGCCGCAGTTATTCTTACACGGAGGAACGTCGAAGCTTTCGCTATCCACGTCTCGCAACTCGTGGTGGCCGTAGAAATACGGTCGCCCACCTGCACTTGGGTTGCGGTCTCCAGTTACCGCCCGCCGTCATTAAATCTGGGAGTCCTTCTGAATGAACTCGAAGGGGTTGTCCCGCTCTGCAGCAGAGTAGTCTTGGCTGGTGATTTTAACGCCAAGCACTCGCTGTGGGGCTCCCCGGTGGATGATCCTGACGGGAACATGATGTGAAGGATACGGTGGAGGGGTGGGGCATGCATTTCCTGAACGACCCGTTCGGCATTGCGACCTACTCCTCTCCTTCGGGCGAGAGCTGGATTGACCTTACCATCACTAGTGGGGCAATGTTAAGACTAACTTCGCAATGGGAAACGATCGATGCAGAAAGCTGTAGTGACCACCGCTTTCATCTCTTTTGAGGTGGGGTGTGGCTCGCCCCAGTGGCCGAGCAGTACTACAAGCTAACTGAAGGAAACCGCCATCGATTTAGCAAATGCCTCGCCGAAAAGACGGCCGACATCGATCCGCAAATCTCAGCAATAGAGAGCGTCGAGGATCTGGAGGAAGTTGTGGCCGCTCTCACCAATGCAGTCAGAGGAGCGGGAGACCGCACACTCGTGCAGGGTAGGCCCAACAACCACCGGTCAGTTTCCTGGTGGACCCAGGAGCTGAGTGTCCTTCAAAAGCGCACGAGGGCGCTCTGCCGACGTTTCCAACGTTGTAGAGATGGTGACCTTCGAGCGACCAGGAAACTAAAGTTCCAGCAGGCAAATGCCGAGTACAAGTACAAGTTAAACGATGCTAAGAAGACCTCATGGCTCAGTTTCTGTCAGGAAATTAGTGACGAAAACCCGTTCTGTCTACCCTACAAGCTAGTGGTGGGCAAGTTCAAACGTAGTACGGTCTTGGGGCCCATCAAAAAGCCCGATGGGACCCTAACCTCCTCACAGGAGGAGTCGATAGAGGTACTGCTCCGCTCGCACTTCCCGTGCGATGAGCAGTCTGAGGACACTGAAGAACAGCGGCGGCTTCGCAGAGATGCGGAGTTGCCCGTTCTTGAGGTCGTGTCGACAGAGCCGGTAACTGACTCTGAGGTAGCCCATACCATCGGCAACCTAAGGAAGAGAAAGGCACCTGGCGATGACGGAATCGCGGCCGAAATGGTACAAGTTCTGCAACATGAACATCCTAACCTGCTCCGTGCTCTGTATCACAAGTGTCTGCTCCTGGGTCACTTCCAGTGCAGTGGAAGCGGGCGCATCTTGTGTTCATTCGCAAGAGTAGGCGCCCGAAGAACGAACCAAAATCGTATAGGCTTATAAGCCTTTTACCAGTCCTAGGGAAGGTTCTTGATAGAATCCTTAGTGACAGGGTGTTCTACCACCTCAAGCGAAAAGGGCTGTTGCACCCACAACAATATGGGTTCCGACCGGACTTGTCAACCTGCAGAGTGTTGGACGGCCGTATATGGTCTCAGAGGATTCGAAGCGGGAAGGTCTCTGAGTACGGCGGATGGGGCAGCCTAAGCCGAGCAACCAGCTGGGTTGTGGTGACTTTGGGTAGGAGGCCAGTAATAGGTAGCTGTCCAGGCAGTGGGCCAAGGCAGTGTAGGCCCGGCAATAAGAGGGCCAAAATGGAACCCTCAGTGAGTCAGAAGCCAGAGCAGGTTCTTAAACGCATTCCCTGAAGTCTGAACAGATTCTGGGCACCCGTGAAACATCGGGACCACCCCGATCCCTTCTTTATATTTTCCTTTTATTATGATGACAGAAAAACAAGTGTGTGCTATGGCTAGTAGTGTGTGTGAAGCTACGAAACCTATTGTTCCTGTTGTCAGCGGTTCCTAAGGTGATGCTGGAGGAGTACGTGCGGAGGCTAATGGTGGTGCGGTCACCACCACAGCAGCAATAAGTTGGCAGCTGCAAAAGCGCATAACTGCCAATGACCCCCACAGAAGCTCGAGTGGGATGGGCCAGTAGACACTGTCAAAGGGTCCATCCCTCTTGTCAGAGTGAGTGAGATTCCGATTCAGCCTGCGACGATGGGAGGGAAGTGTTTAACACTGCGTCCGGTTCTTCTAGTGAAGAATCCGAGTGGAAGCCCATCCCTAACAACGCCAAGATGACATTGTATGTTAATGTAATGTAAAAGAAAGAATTTGTATTATACTGTGAGTAAAATAAAAGAAATTATATTTAATACTTCAATTACTTTAACAAAAAAACTAAGTAATCAATAGTTAGAGTAATGGATTATTATTCAGTGAGAAAGACTTTAAATTATATATTTTTGTTATTTCATTAATCACTTTGCTATAAATTACACCAAGAGAAATTTTAACATTTGAAATTTGTCTCAATGTTTTGTGGTAAGTTTCTCTTATAATCTTATTGAAGTGTCATTTCACTACTTAGAATTATTATTTAGAATAATGAAATTGATTTGAAATATTTTTCAGACATAATTAGACCTTCCTCTTCATTTGCAATTTGCTAGTTTTACTGGTAAGTATGTTTTTAAATTTAAATTTGTTTTTTAAGGCATACATAAAACAATACTTGTGAAATAACAAACAATTGTTATTGAATATTAGATCCAACTATTTATATATATCTAAAAAGTTCTCTCACTAAACTTAATAATTTTAGTATTAAAATGAGTTAACAACATTAGCTTTTAAAATAATTACTTTTTAAACATAAAAACATAATGCACTCTTAATGAATAATAAATTTTGTATTTTCTGAACAATAAAATTGATTTTTACATTGTCTTCTTTTGCTGTACTGTTTTCTTATTTATAAGTCATTAATAATACATAAATTATTGTATTTAATTTTCTACTCTTAATAGTGTACTAATACAAGATTCTCTTTTTATTTTTTTAATTGTTTTCTTTTTTTCTCAATTGTCACATGTACCTTTTATTCCAAATTAGATGGCTTCATCAAGCAAATATATGGTAGAAGATGAAATGGAAAACTATCTAGAGCAGCTGTCTGACATCGATCTCCCAAATGATTCGTCGGATGATGACAAATGTTATCCGGAGATCTGAAGCAGCTCTTCGTGATCCTTTCCCTTTCCTAGAGCAATCTGGCCCCGAGAATGTACCTTCTGATTCTCACCATATACACTATTTTCACTTATTTTCACTATGTCTATACTTTCCCTTACGGTGACTGAAACGAACAGGTATGCCCAGCAAGTGATAAATGGCATGGGGGAATTTGTCCCAATATCTCAAGAAGTGGCAAGAAGTAAGTGTTAAAGAAATCAAGATGTTATCCTGAATATGGGACTACGTAAAAAATCTAGCAGTGCAAAATACTTTTCCACTTCTGACTCCCAACATCATCCGTGGTTTCAGAAAATTTTTTCTAGGCACTGCTTTTCTCACTTGCTATGATTCTTCCATCTCATAGATAATAGTAAGTTGCCTGGCCCTGGAGAATTAGGTTATGATCCCAGTGCTCGATTTAAACCTTTAGAAAATGATGCGGATAAGGTGTTCTGGCAATATTATATTCCACATCAGGAAATATGCGTTGACAGGTCATTGGTAGGTACCAAGTGCCATACCAGCATGCATCAGTATATGCGTTAAAAAAACATCATCAATGGGGGATCAAACTTTGGGTGTTGTGTGACTCAAGTACGCATTACTGCTTAGGATTTTTCACATATAAAGGGGGCAAATTCCAAGCAGACTCGGACAAGTCCATCGCCTCAAAGTTTGGTCTGGCATATACTGTTGTATGTCGGTAACAGAACATGGATGCATATTATAACAAGGGCTACCATGTATTCGTCGACAATTATTTCATGTCGGTACTCCTTGTTCGCAGCCTATATTCCCAGGCAACTTACTGCACTGGGACTGTACGCAAAAACAGAAAACAACTACCGCCACAATTTAAAAACAATTTTTCAGTAGGCAAGATCTCTTATTTCAGATCTGGTCCTATATGTGGTCCTATGGTGTGTGGCTTCTGGGATAAAATATCACATACAAAAAATAAACCAGTTCTTCTTTTATCCAGTCATGCAAGGGCACACGGTGACCAAATTGGTATGTGCGAAGAGCCGAAATAAAGGCCATCGGTAGTTTCAAGCTACAATCAATTTAGAGGGGAGTTGACACAAATGATATGATGCTAAATGCATACTTGGATGAAAGGAGAACCAAAATATATTGGAAAAAAGTACTTTTAACATCATAGCCAGGATGGTGCTAAATGCATATATACTTTACAAAGGAAATTATTCCGGAAGTCAAAAAAAAGACTCTCTCACATCAATTTTATTGAGGTGGAGCCTGGTTGATAGCCTGGCGAGAGAATGGATGGAGGAGCGGAAACCTGTAAAACCCTGAGGTCCAGTAAGACTGACAAAGCTTCCGGGCAAGTTGGCCTACCGATGTGTAGTATGCAGTTCAAAAAATAAAAGAAAAACCACAACGAAAGCCTGCAGTCAATGTGGGCGGGGAGTGCATGCCAATTGCTTCATAAAACATCACTGCTAGCACAAAGGTATGTGCATAAATTGATATAATTCTGTTTTAGCACTATACGTGGATAAATTTTGCAAAATGTACAAAATTAATAATCTCTTTCTTACAGATATCATCCGTTCATTTTTACTTCTTTTTCTGAAGCGTATGTGCTAGCAGACAAGGTAGGTGGTGGATATCTTGAAACAATAATCTGGTATAATTATCGGTTTTATATGAATGATTCTTGCAAACTGTACAAAATAATGTTTTTTCTTACAGCTTCGTTCCAGGGAGATCTTTCCGCTTCCTTCATCCATTTATTCCTACGTCCTTCATTTATTTATTTATTTATTTATTTATTATCGTTATTTATTTATTTATTTTTATACTTGTTGTTTATTGCTTATCGTTATTTATTGTCAAGATTGAATTATTAAATACGATATTTTGCGTCAGGAGCAAGCAGGTTTTTGACTTGGCCGATAGTGTCAGGATAAAATATTTATACTAAATGCATTGGTACAATTAAAATTGCAAAAAAAGACAGGACAACTTTATGTCGTTTTTGTAAACTTTCAGTCTGCTTTTGATAACGTTAATCATAAAGTTGTATGGTCTCTATTACAAAGAATAGGCATGAATTAATTTTGCTTTTATCTATGTAAAGTTATTTTGTTTGATAAATTCTGTATTACTTTGTGCTGCTCCTGTATGGCAATTACTTATTAC
This sequence comes from Centruroides vittatus, assembly GCF_030686945.1. NCBI lineage: Eukaryota > Metazoa > Arthropoda > Arachnida > Scorpiones > Buthidae > Centruroides > Centruroides vittatus. The sequence continues at coordinate 14,875 of NW_027121517.1, forward strand.
AATAAACTGGAAATTGTCCTTGCTTTTATCTTTGAAGAATTTTTGTTATATACCATAAAATTCCAGCATACATGTTACGTCTGGAATTTGGTGTTTCTACACTATCAGTAATAATAATAAATCAATAGTTTCATTTTGGATAAGACTTTTGAAATTAGATGATAAAAGTTATGTTAAATTAGCATATAAAAGATGGTATGAAATGTATTCAACGATGGATAATTCTATATACAATTAATCATGTTAATTCTACTTATTAATTCTACATACAATTAAGATGTAATTTTTACTATTAATGTTATTTTCATTACAATCTGCAAAGTGAGGAAATAAATTGGAATTATGTAACAGAGAACATAGTGATTGTCAAAGTTCATTAAATCCAAATAATAATTTTAAAAAATGTTAAAATAATTTAAATGCAAAAGACTTTACTTCATACATAAATACCATTTATTTAAAGTATAATGTTACAAAGTTAATTTAGAAACCTACTTCTATAAGTAACAGATATATATAATGTATCAATGGTGCGGCTTCTTTATAATGTTTAAAAATCAATTTCTTTAAAAAAAATAATTGATAAAACCTTCACAGTTAAGAATGAATAAGTTCAACCGTTGTTAAGTTATCTGAACCGCATTTCATCAGAGACAAAAAATTACTACTGGTTGTAATCTTTGTTGTTGTTTATTTCACTATGCATTTCGGGTGCAAGGTTTTTCCTATTATGGTACTTTACAGTTGGTTGGTTGGTTGATTCTTGTTTTTTGGCGCAAGAACCATGTAGGCTAAGCTGCGCCAGGTAAAATGATAAATAAATTTAAACAAGACAAATCAATAAACATATGATACAAATTACATACTAAACATAAATAAAGAACGGAATAAAATAAATAAATTAAATAGATAAATAAACAAACAACAAAAACAACAAATATATACAACAATTTAAGTAAAAAAAAAATAGACAAAACTATATAATAAATAAATGATCAAATCTCTTTATACATATTAATGACTCACAAAGTCCAGTAGATTGTCCAGACCTCTGGCCCAGAATCTCTGACAGATTTGTATTTCGAAAATACTGTTTACGCGACCTCTCAAAGACAAAGCAATTGCACAGTATGTGTTTTACACTAAGAGGGTACTTACAATACCGACATAGAGGCTGGTCATCACCCTTCAAAAGGTATTGATGAGTCAGTCGAGTGTGTCCAATTCTCAAATGGGTAAGAATAACCTCAGATCTCCTGCCATATAGTTTCTTCTGTGTCCAATTTTCTATGATAGGTTTGATCTCGTGTAGTTTATTGTGGACTTGTTCGTTCCACACATTTTGCCATCTCTCCTCTAGTCGTTTTTTAACAACTAGCTTAAAGTCGCCTCCTTCAATAAACATTGTATGCTGAGAAGAACTTGCTGACTTTGCAGCTGCATCAGCTTCTTCATTTCCTTTTATACCTATATGGCCTGGGACCCAACAAAATTTTATAGAGAAATTAATCGCAATAAGATGACAAATCACTTCACGAATTTTAATCACTATGGAGTGAGAACTAGGTTCACACGAGATCAAAGCCTGAAGTGCACTGACTGAGTCAGTGTAAATCACGCAGACACGATGACCTTTCCTATTTATATACTTTAGGACCACACAGAGAGATGGGGTAGCTGATGTCAGGTGTTTAACGTCAGAGAAGTTGTTGCGGAAACCACGACAGTTCCATTGGATTATTTTATTATCCATTATGTGTTTGAGGCAGCATTCTTTCTAAAGGTATCCCTCTTTAGTTTTACAGCCGATTTGCCTTTTGGAGGTGAGGTTGGTGGTGTAACCACCTTATTAGTCTCCTCATCTGAGAAGTCAGAGAACTCACTCATAGACTGAGTCTCTGATTATTTAGATTTAGAGAGGGCTGATTTTAATTTTCGTTTGTTGAGTGGGTTCTTATTAGCTTTTTTTGAACCCACATTTCTGGTTACTACCCCTGCTTTAGATAGGGGTGTTCTTTTCTTTATACTCACCTTTACTTCTGTATCTGTAGATTGAGTTAACAAACATCTAACATGGCGAGGAGAGATTCATTTGGTGAAACAGAAATGTCTGTCTGAACCCCACATGTCTTTGTGGACTTCAAAACATCAGCAAATGTTTTCTGTTTCACTGGTGCACTTACAATGACCATGCGCCGAGCCTCTGGGTAAGGTATGTTGTTAACTGTTTTTAGGCGTTGAATTTCTTTTTCTCTTTGCCATGCAGGGCATTTCCAGGAATAGGCAGGATGGGCATCCTGGCAGTTCACACAGTGTGGAGTACTTTTACATTAAGTACTGTTGTGACCTTGAGTTCCACACTGTGCACATAAGCTTTTGCCTCGACAGGAGGTCTGGGAATGTCCAAATCGCTGGCATTTGAAACAATGCAGCGGATTTGGAATATACGGACGCACTTGGCAGCGTAGGTATCCTGCTGTAATGAAGGATGGCAATGCTGGCTTGTCAAACGTCAGAATTAAATGTTTTGTAGGAATCAACTTGCCGTCTCGGCAAATCAAAATGCGTCAAACAGAAGTGACCCCTTAGTCCAAGAGGCTGATCTGAATGTCTGATTCATCTTCAGAAATCAAATCAAACTCAGATATCACACCACGTGATGAGCTCAAACTGCCGTGTGGTGTGACTGATATTGCCATGTCTCCAAGAGTCTTCATTGTCATAAGCTTTGTAGTTTGTTGAGGACAGGCTGTTTCTACCAGTAAATCTCCTGACCTCAATTTTTGTATTATTTTTAAATGCCTAAAAGTTGATTCAAAAAATTTTTGGATCAAGAAAAAGGAACACTTAGAGGTTTTTCTCCAGTTCCGTGGACTACTTAGTACAGTGGTTGACTGGAGGTCTTTTCATTATTTTTCATTGTTGGCTTATCTGGATTTTTTGTTTTTTGAGAATCCATTCTTAAGGAATAACCATTCAGCTCCTAGTGACCCCACCCACCATGGGGCCCAACAAGGGGATGTCGTCACATGGGAGATTCCCATAGACCGTCACACCAGGGTTTCCCAGGAGCCATACCCTCACAATGCAGTCAAGAAGAGTGCATCTTGTTCGATGTGTCTGCCCGGTCTGCATCAATCGGTTGACTCCAAACCGAGGTCAACAACGACTTAACGACCAGCCGATTAACTCAAACGGAGCCTGATTTGAGCCTCCTGTTTATTTGAAGCAGGGACCAAAGCAGTGTGTTGGGGACATTATGTTGCTCCTCAACTACCAGGATCCCCCTTTCCGGCATACAGGACATCACGCACGGCAAACACGTGGGTGGACGTTCAGATCCCAGGGATGGTAAAGAAGGGTTACTAAACCATCTCTGGGAGGTCCCCTCACCACAGACAGGAACCCACATCGAGGGGTAGAAGGAAAGGAGTCAAAGCATTGTTCCCAGCCATCAAACTCTCATGTCAGTCAGAAATTTGGAGAATCCATCCAAGCCTCAGGGTTGGAATTGACTGGGATGTTGGTAAACAGACATTAAACGGTATTGAAATATACACCGATGGCTGTAAAGACAGTAGCTTAGTAGATGCTGCGTATTGTGTCTTTTCTGATGCGTACAAGTGTACTATCAGTCAGTCAGATTGAACAAGGAGGTGTCCGTGTTCCAGGCCTAACTGGTGGCTCTTTCAAGAGCGTACCAGTGGATCCTATGCCATCCGGGTCCCGAGCCGGTCACGGTTTACTCTGACAGCTAGTCGTTGCTTCAGGCTTTGAGCGATGGGTACTACAGAGACAAATTGGTACTAGAGATCAGAGGCAGGGTACTGAGGGCGAGGCACGAGCGACACGTTGCCGTGTTGGGTCCAAGGCCACATCGGGATCCTGGGTAACTAGCATGCCGACCAACTGGCCAAGGTGGGGCCAGGGGCCCATTTGTAACGGAGAAGGTCGCTTCTCTGGCTAGTTACTTAAGGTACTCTACTGCAGCAATCGATAAAGTACTGGCAAGAGTGCTCAAACTTCAGTACAGTAAGTAGGTCAACCTATGTCTTCGTGCCTTAGGTTGGCCTAGCTCCGATCAGTTGTAATTGGAGACTGACCCAAATCCTTACAGGACACGGGAAGTTTCCCCACTACATGTCTAAGTTTAGATGTGTAGATGGTTGCTCTTCCTGTGGGTGCCCGCGCAGCAATGCAAGGCACTATGTACTTGAGTGCCCTCACACGGAGGATGTTCGTATGAGGGCTAGTCACACTGACTGGAAAAAGCCCGCAGACCAAGTACTTAGAACGCTTGCTGCAAGCGTTCTAGCAGCAGCAAGCGTTCTAGCAAACTATAAAACTTTAAAGGAATTATTGGAAATAGTACTGGGTCTCTTTGACCTTTAGCCTGGTGTTTACACTGGGCAGAGCCCCATTAGCTGGAAAGGGGACCTCACTGCCCATTTAGAGAGTATCTTTCTCTTTGGTAGAGTACTCTAAGGCACAGCTTGACTGTACAAAAATGCATGTCAAAGTAAGAGGGTTGGACTTGAGAGCAATGAAGGCAGGGGAAGGCAAGGAAGGCAATGCGAGTTTATGGTCCACTTGAACCTGAGACCGATTATGTGAATCATGTGAGTAGATTTATAACTGAACCCAACCAATAAGAATTTACTGGTATGATGTTTATATGACAGTTCTGTATAGTTAAAAAATTCTATTAAAATATTTGATATTTTTATTCTACTCTCCCATCTTATATTACTTACAGATTTCAATGTTAAACCAGTGATATTACGATTTCGTATGTCCCATCTATAAGGAAATGTAGAAAAAACGTGCACAAATCTTGTACAATGTTAAAAAATTAACTATTACTTTGGCAGCATCATTTACAACTAAACTTAATGAAGGATGCATAAGGTACAAAAAAAGCTCTAGAATTTACTTCCCTTAAATTTACAATTTATGTATCAGTTGTCATAAAAATTTGTCTTTCCACTTTTTCCCAATACTAAAAATATTCAAGTACTAAGTAACCAGTTACAACTTATTTCTACTTAAAAAGTACAATAGTTAAATAATTCAGAGATTATGGAATTGGGGACGTAAATAAAACCCAACCAAAAGAGCCAAATTTTACTTAAACAAAAGCTTAACCAAGCCAACCTCTAGCAGAGTACAGTGGGCACTGGTTTTTCATAATATTAGATAATAAAGACAGAAATTTTTCCAGTTCAATGAGAGTGACCAGAAAGTTGTAAATTTTGGAAATTTTCGTGGACACTGGTCCTAAAACAAATTAGTTAGAAAACAAATGACAGACAATCTATTAAGTTTAACATATTTAGATTTTTACAGCTATGGCAAGAAACGTTTAAAATGTACAACAATCCTATCGTGTCCTTTTGAGGTATACAAGTAATGCAAGAAAAGAGGCATTTGACATTGACTGGTATCGGCAGCCTCGAGATTTAGCATGCATGCACGCACTGCACACCTACCAAGATCATCTCTGATTCCATCCATGAGCCACTGGTAAGGAACAATTTTAAATAAGTAGATTGTTTTAATATTTATAAAGTAAAAAATATTTAATGTTATTTTTATACAGTACAGTATCGCTTCTCGGCCTTTTCGGCTAAGATCAATGTGTAGTACAGTACAGTATGTTTCTTCTTCACAAAACTATATTTAATTATAATTCTCTTTAAAAGCATATTCATACAATTGAAGAATATTTTGTACCAGGTATGTATATCCACCGCACATTTTATTTTACCAAGTAAGTGTTTTTGAGCATTGAACTCAAGACCATGTTATTTATCAAACACCTGGCTTTTTCCTGGTCTTGTGTTCAAATATACAATAAAAACACGGTTTCAAGAACATTTAAAGTAAGTTTTTGTTATATTATTTATAATTTTAGCCCTTATATCATGGCTACTGATTCAGAATGTAATTGTGATATTAAAAATACATTTCGAGAAGTCTACGGTTTTTACTGGCTTATCGAACAAACAATACGAATGGAACCAAGATAATCACTGACGCGCAATTAACTGACTTCCCCTGGAAGTCGGCTTCTTGCAGAAACGCAGCTTCCCTATCATCAAATGTCACGGCACGCCACTGCTTAATAATATGGTCTGTGCAACCCTATCAACACTGATGAGTATTTTGAAACCTGCAAAACATTGAAGGAATCAGTAAAAGTAAAAATTGGTTATGGAAGTATATTAAAAAATACAAAAGTTGACAATGTAAAAACTTGTTTCCCAGTTTATGGACAAAATTCTCAAGTGACATTGGAAAATGTTCTTTTTATAAAAGGTAGGTTGGTTGGTTTGTTAGTTGGTGTTTTAAGGAACAAGGGCCATATAGGCCAAGCTGCGCCAAAGCAAATAGACAATTTGTATAAATTAATATAATATATAAAATAACAACAAAAAATAACAAGTATATACAACAATTAACAACCATAAACAATCTAATCCAACCATTGTTTATCAATGGCTTTAATAAACTAGTCATTCTCAACATTCCGCCTTCAGTTGCTGAAGTCAACAGCATGTCTAAGAATTCTGAATAAAAATCTCACACATCTAATAAAAATCTTGTCTTTTGTAATTTACATGATGAGGTCACTGACAAAACATATTTATCAAGCTTATCCTGGTTCCATACACATCGAGTTTATTGTAGTTTGCATGTTTCTATTTTACCTATGTTGAAATTAAATATCACAGCAGAAGTAAAAAATTGGTCAGAACTGAATTTGTCTAAGATTTTAGTCTTTGAAGCTGTCCAACAGATTAACATTTAATGTTACCAAGTCTATTACCGACATACTGTTTGTCTGGAAAATTTCGCTTTCATTTCTTCAGTCATTTGTGCAATGGCCATTTAGTATATGTAATCTATGAGATTTCATCAATTGTAGATGTTTTTTTTTCGCTAAGATTGCACACCATATCGTTAGATTTACCAGAATTTAAAACTTGAATGTTAGGGCCATAATAAAGGTTATCTGATTCCTCTCCTATTCTTGCATTAGTATCACCTATTATGAGTATTTCTTTATGGAAAAAAGACTATTAAATTTCTCCAGTACTGAGCAGAGCTCTACTCTGTCAATTCGTACAAGTTATTGATGAATAAAATCAACAAGCTGGAACAGGTGGAACTGAAATGCAGGATCAGTAGAATGTTGTGAGTCAGGCACTTGATGTACTGGACAGTTTTGCTCTGGACAAACTCAGATCTAGTTTATCAAAAAATCCCAATTTGAAAAATATTTTGGATTGCACTGAACTAGAATTCCGAGTAAAAATGAAATATGTTCCTTAGTCTTGGTCAATGTAAAAAGATCTTTTTTCCTATATAAAGACATTCTATCCTCCAAATGAGAAAACTTCACTTTTAAGAACATTAAAATGGTTATGGATACACAGCACAATAGAGTGGTTATATCTTACGAACCGTCCCTTCAACAAATTTATAATAGAATCGCTAAGGAGTTGAACCTGTGCTTAACATATAAGAGAAAACTGAATATTTTCCAACAATTAACTAATGCTAAAGACAGGTCAGATGACAAAAAAGTGCCAGGTGTGTACCGCATACCATTGTGTGACGAACATTTCAATCGTCAGGTAACATACATTAAATCCACATATAGATCCCTTGAAGCTAGAATACATGACCTCAGTTATGATGTGTCCAAGCAGAAATGTAATACTACACTAGCCCAGTATGCTACCGAAAGTGGGATTTCTCCATGTTGGGATGAAGCTACTCTTTTACATATGCAAATGAGCGCAAGTCCTTTGACAGGACTTGCACTCATTGGAAGCTCTTGAAATCTATATAGAAAGCACAAAGGGATGTTACATCAACTCTGATTATATTCCGGTTCCACAATTGTGGAAATATTATTTACAGTGCTACAACCAATAATTTTATGTGTAATTAAATATTCCTCTTTTCAATGGAAAAGAAAACAACTTTCACATCGTTTACAGCGCACTAATTTTTTTACAACGTTATAATGTTAATAATAATAATGAGTTTATTTTTAATTGTATTTAAATTATTTTATGTTTAAACATAACAATTGTTCTATCGTATGGGTACATCATTAAATATTTTTTAAAATTGGAACACAGCGATATTTGACGATTAAAGAATTTCAACTGATAGAACTGTTTTTTGTTGTACATTCTTGAGGAGGGCCTCTAAAAGAAGCCAAAAACATTCGAACATTAAAGTTTGTTCACTTTACTGCTGGAATTAGCATTTAAGTGTGAATTTTGTTAGTATAGTTCCAGTTTATATGTGCTAATTTTTGTCTGATTAAAATGGTTATTGTTGTAAATCAAAATGCTGATCTTTGTGTAAATTGCAATAAACAACTATATAGTTTTTAAATATAACACTTCTTGTTGGTTTTTGTCTTAATAATACAACATTTAAAAGCATCCAAAATGGACGAAAAGCTCTTCTAGACCAGTGATTCTTAACAGGGTGGCCGTGGGCCGTCCATAAGAAGTTTGCCAGGGGGCTGCCAAATTATGTAAAATTTCCTTCAAAAAATAATAAAAAGAAAATTGATGTATAACCGAATATCGTATTGAAAAGTGAAATAAGAAAGATAAAGTTTTCCTATTTAGGTTTTTTTAAATTTATTTCTTATTTCTTCCTACATACAACTTTGTTAGTACAGAAGAAATAAATGCAAACCTACTACATACAATAATGCTACTTACACCATAGCACCTAAATACAAAAATGCTACTTACACCACAGTATTTACTTCTTTTATTCCAAAGCAATTCTAAAAAACTATTCATGCTTGGTATTTTAAAAATAATTAGGAAAAACAGTAGGCTTAGTAATAGGCTTTGAAACTTTAAATATTTTTGCAAAAGATATGCAAAATCTTTACCAGAACTTGTGGAAGTTTTAGTTTTAGCATTGACTTTGTATCAATTTATCAACATGTTTCTTATTTTATTTTTTGGGTTAATGTAACCCTTGGTGCCAAGATGGTGGCGCTTCCGGTAATCTCCAATCCGGGTGTCGTGAGGTAATAGCAATAGAGGGAGCTATCATGTACTTTACTGACATAATACGTAATGACGTGTCACGTGACGTAAAAAAAGAATGTGAAAGATTATGCAAATTTCTAAAATATGACATGGTAGATGGTAGTTTTTCATGAAAATATGCAAATTAACTAGTAGGTAGACGATACTGACAGTGTTGCATTGTATCTATAGTGGAATTTTTGATTTTTATTTTTTCAATAGTTTTTCCAAAAAAGTTAAAAAGGTAAATATATTGTTCTTAAACGATAGTATTTGTGAATTTGATATAAATAACAACTAAAACGTTGTTAATTTTTCAATTTTTTTATTATTTTTTGATAATTTGGTGCCTAGTAGTTATGCAGAAATTAGGTCGAACTCCCCGTAAATTGTAATAAATAGATGAAAATGAATATTTGAAATTTGTGTGGGACAATGACATTAATAATGGCTTTAAATTTGCTTTAAAATTAGGACTACAATAAACTCATGCAAGGTGCAACTCGTGTTATAAAACATGTAAATTATACTATAGAAGCGACTTAAAATCATGTTTTCTAAGATTTGTAAAAGTGGTAATAAGTATTCACCATACGAAGGAAACATTCAAAAGCATATTTGGCAATGTCCATTTTGGTCGTATTTTGTCTTTCGGTTCGCCCTCAAATTGTTTGAAATGTACGGCAAAATGGAATTACAGCATTCGGCACTATCCAAAGCATATATCTGATTGAATAAGTATAAAGAAAACCTGGAGACAGTTTCCAATTTTTCGCAAAACAATTGGTTACGATGTGTCCAGGGACTGGGAAAACTCCAAAATGGTTTGATCTACAATATGTTCCGTCTGCACCACTTCCAAACTTTAATAAGAAGCAAATACTGAAAATATAAAAGGAATAGGAAAAGGCAACAGCAAATGTGAATAAAAAGGCAGCCAAACACTCCTCTAAGGTTGTAGCAGAAACGGAAACATTAGGGAAGAAAGGACCTGCAAAAAATGAAATTGCAATCTACCAAGCTAGGGAAAAAAGTAGGATCAAATATAAAAAAGGAATCGTTAATGTATGTTTCTTATTATCAATATTTTATATTAGATTATTATATTTTTGGAGACACGTGATCTCCAAGCAAAATAGCGCTAAACATGCAGTCTCCAGACCAATCCAGAAGTGCTCCCATTTTGGCACCAAGCATTACATTAACCATTTTTTGTTAAAAATTAATGAGTTTTTATGTTTAATTGTGAAGTTTAAATGTTATTTAAATAGATAATGAAATAATAAAGTTATGATTTACATTTATTATATAACAAAATAAAGCAATAATAAAAGATCAATTTATTATAGATAATTTAACAAATATAAATTATTATTAAAAAATGGGGGTCAGAAAAAAATTATGAAATATTTGGTGGGCCGCGAGTATAAAAAGGTTAAAAACCCCTGTTCTAGACGATCCAATATCTCAGACAGAACTAGAATAGATTAATTTGCACCTAGGTATTCCAAGATGGCGGCCTAATAGGTTGTGACTGGCGACGCTCCCAACGGCGACTATTGAAAGCGAGACACAATCACGTGACCACCTCAGAAAAACGCCGATGCTTAACTAAAAAAAATGTGCGTTGCATGTAAAAACTAGCACTACTACTATTACTAAGTATACGAAAAAATATATATATATTTTACTCACCTGCACGAAGGCTGTCATTTTCACTTCTTTTTTTTCGGTAAAAACAGTGCTTCCGGATTTGACGAATTTCGAAATTATCCAAATCAACGTCTCCTCGCTCCTGTCATTGACCTTGCAAACAAAGCATGCGAGGTTATCCTCGCGACACACACTCCGCCGACTACCCATCTCGTGCCCTTCAGTTTGCGACCCTTTTCATATTTACGTCTGGCTATCACAGTCTCTCGTTGATTTCCACGGTTCTGCTGGGTCCTCCTATTTTAAACGACAAAACATTCTCCACGGCTATCATCATTACTAGACAGAAGTAGTTTTGCCCAATCGACAGACGTGCGAGCACTGATACAAAGCACTGAACACAAAGGCTGCGTTCTTTAGCGTGCATTCCAAGCACAGCAAGGAATGCCATACAAAGGAAAACACTTTCCCCCAAGAAATGCGTCCGCACTTACCCCTAAAGGTACCTTCGATAGCGGAAGAGTTCTTTTTACAATAGGCACATCTCATAGCCACGGAGTTCCTGTCAGCACGGTACACCAACTTCGACGCATGGGAACAAGCGATACAAATGGCCTCGACGTGTTGCAAACCAAGTTTTATGGCCAATTTCTCTCGTCCATCCACAAATCGTTAAATTTGCTTCCAAGCAATTCAGAAAACATTACCAAATCACACCTAGTCCAGAATTCTTCCGAAATTATCACTTCAATCGACATTATTATTATTCTCGGGATTTTTTCTTTTTTTTCTTTCTTTCTAATTTCCAAAAAAACAAAATAAACAAAATGCAAAACGTCAGGAATAAACCTAGATACGAAAGGAGAAAAAAGGGGGGCACGTACCGTAAAGAGAGCAGTAGGAAAATTCTAGAGAACCAAAAAACAAAAACGTCTCGCATACGCCACGACTTTGCGAAAGGAAACGAAAATTTGCATAATTCACCGCAAGAAAAAAATCCACGACGAACGAAGCAATTTGCATAAAAAAATTGCCGGATTTCGAAAAGCGCCTTCTACAGTCTTCGGTGCTGAGATTTCCGAATGAGTCACGTGATCGCATCTCGCTTGCAACAGTCACCATCAGGAGCGTTGCCAGTCGCAACAGGTAAGGCCGCCATCTTGGACTACCTAGGTGCAATTTAACCCTAGAATATGCTGTAAGAAAATCAAAAGTTTGCAAATCACCTGGTTTGGATAAAATCAGGAATGAAATGATTTAACATTTTGTTTGGAAGACATTTAATGACATTTTAAATGAGTTGAATTCATTTTAACCATATGGCAAATTTCCTACTACTTGGAAACAAATCTGTTTAAAAATGCTACATAAAAAAGGAAGCAGATTGTTACCAACCAATTATTGTCCAATAGCTTTAATTAACATATTAAGGAAATTGTTTTTTCATCCATACTAGCAAACAGTCTTAAACTTTGGATGGAAGAGTATATTATCATCACTCCTTATCAAAGAGCTTACATCAAGAACAGAAGTGTTGACTATAACTTGTTTATTTTAACCTGTCAGCTGCGCACTCGATAATCCGAAACAACACCGCTGTTGCGTACAGGTTTTGTGGTTTTTAAAGTGGTTTTTCAATTTGCGATATCTCGCTTAAAAATTGTAGTAGATATAACCTGTTTTCGGTTTTCTATCACGTACATATTACACTTTACGACTGTTAACTTCAAAATATTATGAATGTTTAAAAAAATTAATAAAATTTAAGATTTTAAAATATTTTAAAAAATCATTTTTTTTATAAATTTTCCATTAATTTGTTACATACATTACTTAGACATGTATATTTTCTGTCAAATAAAAAAAACTGCAGCTTTCTAAATCAACATAGAGAAATAATACGGCCTGTAGATTATAACGCCGATCGGCGTGGGGGGTGGTGGCCTTTCTAAATCTAGGTTAATACACTTTTATTATTGATGATGTGTATTTAATTCTATTTATACGTTATTTAAACTATTGTACTAATAGTAAACTATAATAAGGGATTATTACTTTATTATATTAACGACTATACATGTATATCTCATGTATTACGGAAGTACCACCATAACCGGAAGTACTTTGTTTTTTGAAAAATTTATGGCTGAATGGTTTAAAAAACAAGCTTATTTGTTAAAAAGGATAAATATACATAAAAATTTATTAAATTCATGCTAAAAATAGATTAGAATAACGATTTATAATTGAAGTAAATAAAAATATAACACATGGCCGACGGTAATACATTGTATAAGTATAAAAAAACAACGTTTAACAAATTACTTTGCTTTTCGTTTATTCTTCATGTGTTATATTTTTATTTACTTAAATTTTTACGGAAAGTGGCGATAGCTCCAGAGGACGTTTTACCTATTTTACATTTTGTTACGTCAGCAGTAGCCTATAAAGAAAGGTCGCCTTCGTATTTGTGGAAATGTGGACTGGTCAACTGGTAGCGAACGACGGAAGAATAAACGAAAAGCAAAGTAATTTGTTAAACGTTGTTTTTTTATACTTATACGATTTATAATTGTTTGTTTACGTTTGTAGCTGACAACGTAGCTCGAAGTTGGTATAACTTTTTCCAAGAAAGTTCCAACCCACAAACCCAAGTCGATGCTTATTGGTCAAAGGATAGTCATTTAGCTATAATATACCAATTAGAACTTAACGGGCATGCTAACTAGGATTTTATTGTCAAATGAACAAAAGAAGGGTCTCCCATAGACTTAACATTAAATGGAGGAGTTTTGTGCCTAAATTTAAAAATACGGGGTGGTAACAAATATCTTATTCGTTGAAACAGACTTAGTCTATGTAGATAAAAGCCAATCAGTGCTTAAATCGCCACCAACTAGTTAATCACGAAAAAAAATTGACACTTACTCCAACTGGAGTATTCCGCAACAGTTTAACGAAAACCGGTTACTCCAATAGCAGTACTCCGCAAACAACTGGTTACATTAAACTGTTCAACAAACATTATCAATAAAATGAAAAAACTGTATGCAGGTTTCATAGATTTAAAAAAAGCTTTCAATTCTATAGATCAGTGGTGCGCAAACCATAGGTTGCAACCCTCTAATGGTCACGAAAAAATTTTTTAGGGTTTACAAATTCAAAGAAATTTGTTTGACAATAAAAAATATAAGGCTTTTGTTCTTCAACAAGTATCAGATACCAGTAAAATAGTGAAATGAAATTATATTATTTATAAAAATAGAACTATATTTTTTTTTACAAAAACAATTGTTTGTGTTAGTACCTAATACAGACTATTACACACACATTAGGTACTAATACAGATAGATGATGACTTACGATTTATGATTTCCAATACAGATCCCAACATAAAAGCAATCGTGACCTTTGCAACCTCACATTGAATTCTTCTGATGTAAAGTTTTTTAAAAGTATTTTTCATTAAATAAATATTTATACCTATATGCATAAACAAAACCATTGTTTCATAATTTTATGTGTTTTATTCAGACCTCTAAAGCAGAAAAATGAGTGCAAATTCCAGAAAGAATTTCACTTTAACTATGTTCATGATTAAAAAATGTCCACCATCTATCCAGGGGTTGCGACGAAATTTTACACAAAAAAGGAGGGGTCGGATATGAAAATAGTTTGCGCACCACTGCTATAGATCATGACATACTGTTCAAATTAGGATGTGTAGAACTTTCTACAAAGTTTAGCAATCTGCTAAAAAGTCTGTTTTCTTATACTCATTAATTGGAAGTTATAACTTTATATTAAAACTAATGACTAGAGCCATCTACTTTGAAAAACGTTCCAACGCTACGAGATACCTTGGGTGAACCGGTCAAGGTCAGCACGTGGCAACCAGAGATATGTGGAGAATAACACGGGACAAGTAAATGGGTTTTTTCAAAGATTCATTTGTCAAAATGCAATTTAGCAACATTCACTTTTCGAACTTCCCAACAAGCAATGCATGCGCAAATCTCACATTACTGCCTGTTTGTAGAGAGAATCACCATTTTGTATTTTTATTTTGACTCAGTTCTCAGTCCCCCGAGTACCTACAAGTCTGGTTCTTTTTTATGCATGCATGATTTGGGCACTTAATACTCTGTGCCAAATTGCAACTCCTGACATTTACTCCTTCATACCTATTAGCTGGTTACCCAGCCAGCAGTATGATTTTATAAACAAGACAATCTTGTCAAAAATAAGATGGAGACAAATACATCAACACACACAAACACTAAGTTCAACTACACGATCCAAGTGTACATAAAATAACACTACAGATAATCAATATCCAGCAAAATACAAAACTACAGGAAAAGCAAATGTTTTCACACAGAATCAGCAAGAAAATACAAAACTGTGTAGTGCTTATTTACAAAAACACTAGATCACCGTGAAGATCATACATTCTGACAATATCTCAACAGTAGTTGCTAATGAAAACCCATACATAATAAATATTTATTTTAATTGTTAGATTTAACAATTACAACTAATGACACCACAAATACAGATTTAATTAACCCACAAATTTCTTCCAAACAACACTAGATTTAGGCCCTACACAGATCACAAATACCCAAAACACTCATTTCAAACAACTAGGGAAACACTACACTTTCTCAACATACACACGTTACCAAAACACATTCACCCAAATTCAACACTTTCATACTACATAAAGTAACAACACCAATGAATAACACTAAGGCAGTGGTTCCCAACCGGTGTTCTGTGGAACACTGGTGTTCCGTAAGCATCTCCCAAGTGTTCCGCAGATTTAGTCGCAAATCGGAAAGTGTACAATCGTATTCGAGCCGCCGAATATCAAAAAATTAAGATCATAAAATTTTCATAAACTTAAATATATATGTACGACTCGTACTTATGGAGTGTACTACTGTTTCGAATAAGATAAAGGCAACGATAAAAACTGAATGAAATATGTAAAAAACATCAGGCACAAGTTTCCCATTAAAGTTATTTAGGTATATTTTTTCCTGTCTTAGAATTGGCATTAATAATATGAGTAGAGATTTTGAATTATAACTGCTCAATTCTAATAAAATAACTGATGACAAGCTTATGTATTTCATATTAACTTAAGTAAGTGTTCCGCTAAAGAAAATTGCTCACAAAAGTGTTCCGCATCCTGGAAAAGGTTGGAAACCACTGCACTAAGGTAACATATTTATAAAAAGAACTTATACAATACCATTGTTTACAGCTAAGAATATATTTTGTTTTTCCTATGATACGTGAAGTTATATTTAGAATATAATCATTTTCTAATTTGTAAGTAATTGTTTTTCAAAAAACTTAATAAACTATACTATACTATTTCCAGCAATTGAAAACACAGTGACTGACACAGATCATATCATCACAGACAGAGATGTTAAACAAGATTTCCAATTAAAAAGATATTTTAATGAATTATGCCCAAGAGGCATTATGGCTTCAACCTAGATCTAAAACATCTCTGTAGAAAATATATTGTTTTCAAATTATATTATTCAGCTGTTGACTAGACATTATTACAAGTAAACAGTATGAATTATAATTTCTAGAGATAGAAAATTAACTAATAAAAACTAAAAAGGAAACTGTAGGTCTACTTGGGCCTACTTAGTTAATATTGTATCCAAAAGGAAACATTAAAAATTACTTCTCTATGTCCCACATTTGTTTTGGATAAAACTTTTTTTAACATTTTTTGTGATGATATTTCAGTGACTCAGAAACTTTCATCTGAACCACTGAAATATCATCACAATCAGATCATACAAATACAAGAGTTCCTTGGCACTTTCCTTACAAATTTTACATCAGGTTCATTTTGTATAGTAGTTATGAGTCCGACGATGTTTTTTTTTTTGTCATTCTTCAGTGTTTACATCCCTGCACCAACCTGAAGACTGGTTTATTTTGAAAAAAATTAATTTTTAGCTTCCAGTTCTACAAGATCATAAAAACAGATTTCCCTGTTGCTATCATGAAGTGTCATCTCTGAATCTGAATTTAACCATCATTTGAAGTTAGAGGACCAGACCATGGCCACATAGATATCTACCAGGCCTGAACCTGATGTCACAACCTGTCTTGTGACGTAGAAGAACGAGTGCTTCAAACCACCATTTTCAACAGTTTCAAAGTGAGAGCGAAGTAAAGTTTTATTTTGTACTCTTGAAAATTTATATATAAAGTGAATATATAAAGTTACTATCACTTTAATAAAGAGATTAATTAATTATTAAATAAAATATGCAAAGAAAATATATATTTTCATTTAATAATGTTGACCAAGTAATGTCAAGAAAAAATAGACTATATACTTTCTTAATAAAATTTATAGTTTATGCCTATCTGTATCATCTCGATTGGGAGTTAATCAATAACACAAGTATGATATTAGGTTTTTTTATATTATAGTTGCATAAATTAAATATATTACTTTACATATAAATTTTAATGAACTTTAAAATTATATAACAAAAAACTTTGATAGAAGTTACTTTTGGTTAGAAGTAAAGTCAAAAATAAGGTTTTTGAGACTTAAATATATTATATGGTACAGAAAATGTAGACGTAGAATGTATTGATACTTCTCTAAGAAATCAAAACTTATTCATTGAAATTATATAAATAAGTTTTAATTTTTTGAAAGATACAACTGAAGTGTGCTTATTGTATTTGGTAATAAGGTTAATATAACTATTACAGGATTAAAATACAGGTAGCCCTCAGTTTACGCCGGCTCAATTTATGCCGATTCACAATAATGCCGCTGCGCAATTTGCTCTTTTACCACGTAATTTCCCAATTCTCCCTATTAGTTTGATTTTCATTTCCGTGTTGATGTATTTACTGAGCCACAACATTGTACATTTGTTATATTTATGTTTTTGAATATATTTATTTTTTTTTGTTTAATGTTAATGGGTATGTATACATTTACATTAAATTAATATTAAAATAAATAAAAATAATAAAATACTAAATGTTTAGGTACCCAAGTATACAAGAATAAAGGAGAATTATTATGTCTGATAAAAAAATGCACCAGTTATCTAAACATGTTAAAGTAAATGTAAAACATATAAGTTACAGTATAGGTAAAATTTTTCAAAAAATGAAAAAATTGCTATCATTATGGGTGGATGATGCAAATCAAAAGAACAGTCCCTTGACTCAAGCTGCTCTAACTGAAAAAGCAAATCAATTTTTGATAATCTTAAGGAAACAGATGGAAGCAAAGAAACTTTTTTGGAAAGCAAGGGTTGGTTTATGAGATTTAAATCCCAAAGTAACTGTCGTAATGTAAAATTATGTGGTGAAGCAGTAGGTGCAGATGATGTGGTGGCAGCTGCTTTTCTGAAAAAATTTCAGGGTTATGTAGAACAGAGCAACTATTCTCAGACCTAATCTTCAATGTTGATGAGACTGGGCTTTATTGGAAAAAGTTACCAGCACAAACTTTTATTTCTCATGAAGAATGTTCCACTCCAGGTTTTAAAGTTGCAAAACATAGATGAACTCTTATGTTGGAAGCCAATGTTTCGGGAACTTTGAAACTTAAACCGATGTTAGTGTATCAGTCACAGACACCACATGCTTTAAAGGGTCTAAATAAAGACATGTTGCTAGTTTATTGGTAATGGAACAAGAAAGCTTGGGTCACACAAGATGTTATCGCAGATTGGTACACAAGTTATTTTTGCCATATGGTGCTTTTCTTTTGTGAATAAAATAAATTACCATCCAAGGCACTTCTTCTCTTGGACAATGCTCCAGGACATCCTCAAAACCTTGATGAAATAAGAACACCATTGGATGTCAAGGTTGTTTACGTTTCCCAATACAACATCACTTTTGTAACCAATGGATCAATGTAAGATTGCAAATGGATCAACCATTTGCAATCTTCAAAGCTTATTATCTCCATAAAAGATTCATGGAAATGATAAGTGTTTTAGACGCTTCAGACAAAATAGTTAAAGACTGTTGGTGGTCTTTCGATATTTTGAAAGGCATTAAAAAATCAAGTCGGCTTGGGATGAAGTTTCAGCAAAATGCTTAAATGGAGTTTGGCATAAACTGCTGCCAGCATTCATGCACAACTTTGAAGTAGCAGCACATCATAATGTAGGATTGGAAATGTTACAGCTGAAGATGTGACAGAACTTTTAGAAGCCCATGATCAGCCACTCTTGAATGAAGACTTAGAAGAATTATACAAAGAATTAGATTGTGAACAGTCAGAGAAAGAAGAAAATGTCCGTTCAACTATGGAAAGTTCGACGAATGAACTTTGGGTTAATTTTACGCAGATTCGATTTGTGCCAGCTTTTGTAGGAACGGGACTGCGACAAAAACCAAGGGCTACCTATATACTGTCTATATCAGGTATTACGAATCTCATGCCCGTGGCAGTGCTGAAACAATGAAAATATTAAATCTTAAAAATAAAGAAAATAAAAAGTAACTTTACTTTTAAAAATCTTGCTAGATGTAGTAAGGAATTTGCTAAATTGGCTACACTTGGGCTACACTGACCGCTGTCTAATTCATCATGCCTATTATAATCATGTCTCCAACGGCATCTCTATTGTATTAGTAGTATGGCATTAGTTGTCATCGCTTGCTGTCATTGTAAACTCATACTGTTGTCATCACATGCTATCGTTGTGTTGTGTTTTTCTTTGTATATAAACATTTCACCCAAAAATGAGTAATCCAAGTAAAAAACAACAAACCTATCATTTTAACAAAGATTGGAAAGAACACTACTCTGTTATCAAAAGTAAGAAGAAATGTATTTGCTTAATATGCAACAGTGTTGTGTCAGTGGCAAAAAAATACGTCGAACGTCATTACAAAACCAATCACAGTTCTTTTGAGGTTAGTGATCCACCTAAATCAGAGTTAAGAAATAGAAAATTTAATCAACTAAAATTGAGATTATCTACCCAGCAAGCATTTTTTACCAATCATGTAAATAAAAATAAAAATGCCACTATTGCTTCCTTTAAAATTTCTCATTTGTTGGCAAAACGAAAAAATACCATTTTTAGAAAGTAAACTAATGAAGGAAGCATTTCTCGTTGGAGCCGATTTGTTATTTGAAGGATTTTCTAATAAGCAAGAAATTATTTCAGCTATACAAGATTTGCCATTATCAAACAATACAAGTACAAGAAGAATCCAGGTGATTTCAACAGATTTACAAAGTCAGTTGAAAAATGATTTGGAAAAATGTGAATATTTCTCATTACAATTCGACGAGTCAACAGATAAATGCAATTGTCAGTAATGATAAGAATGGTATTTACTGATTTAAGTGTGAAAGAAGAATTATTAAAGTTACAATCAATGCAAGAGCAAACAAGAGGTGAAGATATTTATAATATCTTTAAAAATTTAATATGCCTTTACACAAGTTATCAGCAATAATTACCGATGATGCACCAGCAACGGTGGGCTGAAATAAGGGATTATTTCCTATTGCAAGAAAGATGAATCCTTTCCAATCTTTTATGTATTATCATGCATCAAGATTCATTATGTCACTATATATTATCCTTTGAACATGTTATGAATGTTGCTGTTAAAATAATTAACAAAATTCAAGCAAATCCTTTACAACATAAATTGTTTAAAGCCCTTGTAGAAAAGGAAAAATCTTCCCAAGATGACCTTATCTTACATAAAGATATAAGATGGATAAGTAAAGGCAAAGCATTTGACCAATTTTTTGTGTTTTTTGGAAGAAATAAAAACAATTCTTTATTTCGAAAGGTCGAACGTTTGAACAATTAGATAACCAAAAATGGTTGATGGACATGGCTTTTTAACTGACATATGAGACGTTTATTTTGCAAGTGGCTTAAGTCCCATTTTGAGAGTTGCAAATGGAAGTGGAGTATATTAGGCAGTAAAATTTTATGACATAAGAGCTTTATGTTTTATTATTAATGTATTATTGCTCAATTAACTCATATAATGATTTTTTAAATAATAATAATTCCATTAAATATATAATTTTAATATAATATAACAACACAAACAAGCAAGTAAGAAAGATTACCAATGTGATGTAGATTGCGGGTGCAGAGTAGGATTACCATTATCAATCTACTTTTCTTGAGTTTTCTGATAATTTTACCCCCGTAATAAACCTTAAAAAGTTAAAAAAAATTGCAAAGTACATACAGAATTCACTCTAAAGAGTGAAATCATAAATCAACACAAAGTACAGCAGATGTTTTCATTTATCTATTTGTTAAGTTCATAAATCCTTTGTAATAACAAATTAATAACCATTAAGAATATTACATAGAAAAATTAATTTTTTATAGCCTGTGTTGGCAAAGATCATTTGTTGCATAATTCGTTATGGATAAAATGAGTGTTCCCGACATAATAAATTGCAGTGTGTGCATGTATTTTGAGTAGTGATGTAACAAATAGTATATTCGGCCAGTAGCGTGGCCGAATGGCCGAATATTTGGCCAAACTATTCGGCTTGATTAACGCACCTACGAAAATTGGCACGCAAAACCGCATTATGGCAAGGATTGCGCACCCTGCTCTCTATTGGCCCGCTGTCACTACGATTTTTTCTTCCAGTAGGTCTAAATTATTTAAATTAATTAATTAAATTATAACTATTAAAGTTAGTATGAGATGGAGCCTAACGTCTACCTCTAGTGCCAAATTGGTTTATAATTTATGTAATAGCCGTAAATAGCCCGATATGATTCGGCAATTGTTGGTATTTAGATGCAAGTTATAACTTTTAAGTTATTTCATTTGCAATCAATCTTTTTCACTTTTTAATTAAGCACTAAAATTTTGTTTTTACTATGTATTTGTAGACTGAATAGTACCCTAAGGATATATACTTTAGTGGGGATATATGGTTTAGTTTCTCCCCAGTTGTGGAACAGTTCAAATATATTATTGGAGAGTTTCTATTTGTGAAGTTTTGTGATATTTTGTTGGTATTGTTTTTGTCAATATTTTTAAAATTAGCATCTTTTCAAATGTTATCTTTTGTATATAATGAGAAATGCTCATTCTTTGCTTTATATATAAAATAAATTATATATTAATTACTCATCTTCTAAAAATATCATATTTAATAAAAGAATTATTTATCTAAGTTTCAATAAAACGCTTCGTAAATCATTTTAAAATATCGTAAAAAATATAAAAATATACGCGAATACAAATATAACATAATTAACTAAACAATAACATTAATGACCAAAACATTCAAACCTACACACCATCAATACCATAAGATATCAGGCTAAATAAAGGCTATAATATTATTTAATTATGAAATAATTTAATACTAGAGTTAGACGCTATTTCTTATTAACTTTAATAATTATAATTTCATGTTCAGCATTAATAAAAGTTACCAAAATGATTAATTTACTGTGTTTTTGTTATTTATTACTCCTGTATTTAAGTATTCGGTATTCGGCCAAATAGCAAAAAATAGGGCGAATATCGGGTAGTAACCGAATATTCGTTACATCACTAATTTTGAGTCTTGCAATCTTTATTTCTGAACAGTTTACAGGCCCATAAATTGGCCGAAAACATCTATCGTGATGAAAGTTATTGCTGGAAATGCACAAATGGTGTGTTTTTTGTTTTATTGTCAAATCTCGGTTATTAATTAAAAGGAAATTTTTAAATTGGCTACCTTTCTTTAGCTACTTTATAGAAATTTTTGGCTATGAACACTAAAAACATCCGGCAATGCTGTACATAGCTGTGGTATGTACAGCTATGTACAGCATTGCATTTTGTAATTACACAACCTACGCAGAAAGAGCGCACTATTCTCCTGCAGTTTGCATTGAAAACCAGGGTAATTAACAATATTGTTTCACTTGTTAAGAACTTTTGCTTATTTTTAGAGTTTCCTTAAAGCACAAATTAAGCAATTCTAACTTGTTTTTAATGTAAATTTCAATATGTTTGAAAATGGTTACCTTCAAGTTACCTCAGACAATAATGCAGGTAATTTAAAAAATGTGACCTATACATGTTCACATAATTTTTGGAATCAGAAAATGATGATAATTTGAAAAGTACTAATTCTGATTTTCGAAATGAAAAAAGAAAAACAAATCATAAAAACATATTTATCAACAGAGAGTAAAGCCAATCTCTCAGACAATTTCACAACAAAAGTATCAAGAAACAAGAATAACACCACACGTACTCAAAAATTACGAAAAATCCAATGGAATGCTGGAAAAAAATATTACAGTGGTGCCTCTTATAACAGCGCCTCGAATAACAGACGGTGCGAACAACGGACTTTCTGTTTGGCCATTACGTGACTCGAGCAACGGACTGGCTGTGAACAATGGACTTTCCGGCATAATTGGTGATTGCTCCATGGCTGCGTTCTTTAATAGCGGTCGCTCTGCATCTCTGCTACTACGGGAGTGTGCTGCTGTTTGTAGGCATTTAGGGACGACAGTGAAAGAAAAATGGCAGCACCTGCACTCTCGATAGTATCGTGATGGAGGAATCTATAATTCTAAAAGTATGAGCTTTTAAAGGCAAAAGAAGGGTCCCAATTGTAAAATTTAACCATAAAACGGATTATTTGTTGAAAGAGCATTCAAAATAGCCACAAAAAAAATTAGAATGCCGGCCACCATTCGAAAAAAATTCGTAAAGACACATCACCACGTGCACTAACTTGCGCTTTCACACAATTTCTAAATTTTCATTCATAAAACCACATAATGGACCCAGAAACGAAACTATCTGAGCCACAGAGGATGCCGTGTTGCTTTCCATGTAAACTACTGCTACAAGCGGCCGTTTCTGCCGTTCGACGGCGCGCACTCCCACCGGAATTTAGGAACGCGTTCTGCAGGAATTTTTAAACGGATGTCGCTCACGCAGAGTTACGTGGAGGAATAAAAGAACGCACCTCATGTTCATTTTTTTATGATACAGTATGGTTATTTTATGCTGTGGAACAAACATGTATTTCTATTGGAAAATGCGTTTTGTATAATGGACGTTTCACTTAATGGACGTGCGCCCGGAATGGATTAAGTACGTTATATGAGGCACCACTGTATACTCAAAATGGAAAAATTATGTCTGCAAAGGTGTTCTGAAACAAAGATTGCCACTGATCAAAGAGTTTTATAAAATATTTCCATGCAGAAGAAAGGAAAAAGATTTTTGATAAATTTGGAATTTGAAAGATTTTAATAAACAAAGTATATTACTTTATGAAGCTACTGAGCGCATTACTATCAAAAGAAAAACGGTTAAGAAATGGTAAAGGATTGCCAAGAAACTATAGTTTTAAGTATTTTTTAAATACTGCACATGGAAAATTCCCAGTTTGTAAAAAATTGTTTTTGAATATGTTTAATATAAGTGAAGGATGGTTAAAATGTACTTTAAAATCTAAAAATCCAGGAAATGATATGCATGGCCCATACGGCCATGCATATCATTTCCTCAATTTGAATCCCAATATACTAGATCCCACAATCCTAACAGAAAATTCCTACACCCTGATCTAAATATAATGATGTTTGGCCTATACCTGCTTAAACGTAAAGAAAATAATACTAGTGCTGTTAACGAGTGGATTTATAGGAAAATCTTTAAAGAAGACTTTAATTTACATTTTCATCAGCCACGAAAAGATACTTGCTGAAAATGTGATCTTTTAAACAATAAAGTTAAAGCAACGAATAATAACAAAGAAAAGACAAACCTTATGGAAGAACACGATGCTCATTTAAGACAGGCAGAATTGGCAAGAAAATCATTAAAAAACAACCAAGATTGGCATTAAATAATCCTGATCACTATTTCCATTTTTATTTTGACTTGCAAAAGGCACTGCGTTACCCAAAGTTAACTACTTCAAGTGCATATTACAAGTGTAGTTTGTACATTTTAAATCTAGGCATTCACAACTTCCATGACAATAATGTTTACGTATGTGCCTGGGATGAAACTGTCCCATCCAGAGGTTCACGGGAAGTAGCATCATGTATCCGAAACATGTAAAAAAAATCTTAGGAATGAAAAGCACATTATAGCTTACAGCAACAAATGTTCAGGACAAAACAGGAATATAAAAGTAGCTTTGACACAGTTAAAAATTGTCCAATCTGCCAAACATAATGTATATGTCATTGACCATAAGTTTCTATTATCAGGGCATTCATTTCTACCTAAGAAAAGAAAGAGACTTCAGAGTTGTAGAAATGACATTAAGAAAAAACAATTTATTGCTTGTCCCTAAAGAATATTACAAAGTCATAAAAAGTCAAAAAATAAAACATAAAATAAGTTCATTCTAAATGAAATGAAACGAGAGGATTTCATTTCAACTAAGCCTCTAGAGAACAAGATTTTTAGAAGATTAAAAAATACTAATGGAGAAAGGGTAAATTGGTTAAAAATACGTTGGATGCGATTTTTGAGAACTGAACCGTAAAATGTTCTATGACATCGATGAAAGCTGATGCATTATTCAAAATGCCGGATTTACTACTGCATCGGGGGAGACCAAGAAACTTTAATAATTTTGAGTTGACACAAATGTTCGAAAAAACAAGGCCAATTGCAACGCTAAAATACAATAATTTACTGGATCTATTATACTATATATCACTAGCACACCTTAATTATTTTAAATCTCTACCGCATACAAAATATTGAGAAGAATAATATTTTGCAACTAATTATTCATTGATTTTAATTTAACATTTTTAAATAGTGAATAAAAGTTGAATATTTTTAAATTTTACAACATAAAATAGTATATATTTCTTTTTATTTCAAGAGAAATTTATTTTTTCCATGACTTATGTCTTTTTAAGAATTAGAAAAGTTATTTTGATAATTTTGAAAGTGGTCATTCATAGCCATCAAAAACATATTTTTTAAACAATGTTAATAATGCTAATTGGGTTGATAAATTCTACACCCTTAGAAACACAAAAACATTATACTACCATTTTATTAGTTACCAATATTTTTAAATTTATTAAAATGCAAACCCTTAAATAACTCGATTTTAACATAAATGGACTTATGAGACATTTATTTTAAAAGTAGCTGATGTGAAAAATTAAACAGTTTAAACCTGGATCACCAGGGAAAAATAAACATTTAGCTAAAATGATTAGCTCTATAAAAGCATTCAAAGCCAAAATACAGTATTGGATAAATAATTTATCAAAAAATTCTCTTGTACACTTTCCAAGAACGAAAAAAGTGACTGGTGAAAATAATTTTGACCTAACATTATTTACTACTCATCTTAGAAACTTTTGTAGCAGTTTTAAAGTAGATTCCAGCAATTTACCATTATTCAACATGTGGCTACATTTTTTGTAAATCCTTTTACTACACAAGTAGACATTACTGAAACTGCTAAATATATAACAGAACTTCAAAAAGAAACATCAAAAATTGAAGAAGAGATTTTAGATTTTCAAAACGACATCATATTAAAATCTTACAATACGGATGAAAACTTTTGGAATTTAGTTGATCAGAAAACACACAGGCTTTTGAAAGGAAGAGCCTTCAAAATTAAATCCTGTTTTGGTTCCACATATTTGTGTGAACCTTTATTTTCCACCATGAATATTATAAAATCAAAAATCAGATCCTAACTTACTAATGCCAACCTTGTAGATTGTTTATGATTGGGATTATCATCTTACTGAAAGCATATTTGTATTTATTTATACTTTTTCTTATATATCTGTATGTATTTTCCCAGTTAGGCCTCTTCAGTGAATACCGAAGCAAGTTACAAGTGCTCTTATAGTTGATAAAGCTATCCCAACATGCGTCGACACTCATACCGGTATTCAAATTTACGTTATTTACATATTTCTTAACACTGTAGTGTTCTAAATTTTATTTCATATTTTTACTATAATTTTCTATTTGTCTATTAATTACTTTTATATAAACTAATTATTTATATTGATGTTTCTACATATAGATAAGTGAAGAAAATCAAATATAATGGCTCATTTCGGTTTTGTTGCTTGTCACAGATTTATCAAACACAAATTAAAATAAGATTTACCTTGTACAACTTAATGAAATGATGTTTTTAAGAAAATATAACTTAGGTCTTGTATATTGCAATAAATTGTATTTAAGTAAATATACCTATATACAGTATATGAAAAGGAATTTTCAATATATATACAACATTATTTCTGTTATTTCTGAAAAAGTTTTTGAATTTTAATTAGAAGATTAAAAGATTAAAATAACAAATTTAACACCTGCACACTCCTTCCAGCAGAAATGAAGAATAGATTTTAATGCTCTAACATTTTCGGCGTCATTTAGAGGCCTTCTTCGGGAACGTACAACCAAAAAACTGTTCTATCGTTTGAAACCGTCGAATATCGCGTTCCGATTTTTTAAATGTTTAAATATTTAACAATGTAAAACTATAATTTAAAATGAAGTTACAAATAAAATCCTTATCGTTATTACTATTACTATTAATATTATTATTAACAAACTAGTGCATTGTAAACGATGTAGACATTGTTTTCTTTTACTGTGTATCCATGCTCCTTTGCTGTGTTGGTGGTAGTTGTCGTAGATTGCGCTTCCAAACCGTCCCTTCAACAAATCTATAATAGAATCACTAAGGACTTAAACCCGTGCTTAACGTGTAGAAGAAAACGGAATATTTTCCAAATGTTATCTAATGCTAAAGACAGGTCTGACGACAAAAATGCACCAGGGGTATACCGCCTACCATTACAGGACAATCGTTTCAATCGGCAGGTAACATACATCGGATCCACATATAGATCCCTTGAGGCTAGAATACGGGACCACAAATACAATGTGTCCAAGCAGAAGTATAATACTACACTAGCCCAGTAGGCTACCGAACGCGGGATTTCTCCATGTTGGGATGAGGCTACTCTGTTGCACGGGACCTTTGACCGACACAACTTACGCTCGTTGGAAGCTCTTGACATCTATATAGAAAGCACAAAGAAATGCTGCATTAACTCCGCTTATATTCTGGTTCCACAAGCATGGAAATATTATTTACAGTGCCATAAGCGCAATAATTTAATTTTTGTCTTTCTGATATGTAAAAGAAAACATTGTCTACATCGTTTACAACACACTAGTTTCTTAATAATAATATTAATAGTAATAGTAATAACAATAAGGATTTTATTTGTAACTTTATTTTAAATTATAGTTTTACATCGTTAAATATTTAAATATTTAAAAAATTGGAACGCAATATTCGACGGTTTCAAACGCAGAACAGTTTTTTGGTTGTACGTTCCGGAAGAAGGCCTCTAAATGATGCCGAGAACGTTAGAACATTAAAGTCTATTGTTCATTTCTGCTGGAAGGAGTGTTTAGGTGTTAAATTTGTTAGTATCGTTCCAGTTTATTTGTGATATTTGTTTCGTCTGAAGATTAAAATAAAGGGCCATTACTAAATATAAATTTGTAAAGTCGTTAAAATATAATTTGTAGTTAACGTATCTCTGTCATAATAAAGTTCATTGTTTGAGATTTAAAAATAGTCTTGAGTTATTTAGGATATTCTTTGTATAAAAATTTGAATTGAAAAAATTAGCTCTCGGGCTTATAAAAATCCAATATCAAATTAGTGCTATTTAAATTATATTTCTTGATAATATTGACAAAACTTGAATTTTTATCCTCAAAACAGCATACTTTAGACAAAATAATTAATTATTTAAAACATGCACTTTTACCGTGACATCACAATACATCAAGTTCTGCTCGATTTTTCTCTCAATTGGATTTCTCCAGGATTTATTTTCCTCTTTTTACTGCAATGAGAGCTTCATTTATTGCAAACTCCAAATATTTGAATTTTGATTGATTTGTTTCAATCCTGGCTTACGCATCATCACCAATTGCTAATAAGATAATCCGGAATGAGATCAGAAAGAAATATCTTGATAAGAAAACCAGTAATTGACAAAGTTTATCCAGTGTTTAAAGTCTCAAGTCAAACGCTCGTGTAATAACAGATATCAAAACTAGTAATAGACACATGTTTTTGCATTAAATAGTTATTTGTAACATTAGGCAGTGTTTTTTAATAATTTTTTACTACTTGAATTATGGAAATAAAATAAAACATTATTAAAAACACTCAACACTAATTAGATATAAATGGATTGACTGCTTTGTTCTTGAACAAAAAATTAAGGTTTTCTAGCTTCACACACGAGCCACAACTAAAATGGCTTCTACCAGATTCTCTCGTATCCACATCACATCTCTTGGTAGTACATAAACATAAGACTAGACTGTACTAATTATCCTAAGTTAAATTTAAATCATCATTTACTAAGAATTCAATTGTATTTGTCAATCACTGGGTCTATGTCAAATATTGGTGCAGTTACCATAAACAAGATTCCTACTCAAATTTTCCTTTTAAATTCCACAACTTTTCCCGACCGACTTTTGTACAAATTCCTCGACCCTCGCGTCTTTTACGGTACGGCATATTAACAAAATAAACCGGCATTTGACTTACTATGCACGTACGCTATTGCTTCGTCGACTTTTTAATTAGTTATTTTTCTAATTAACAGTTATATAATTTTTATAATTGCTGAAATATTAAAATTAAAATATTTTATCCTTTAATAATCCACAGCCATAAATTTACATGGCTTTGAAGAAAAAGAAAATGCCATTATTTATTATTCATTACCAAACCCTGTATAATCTATGTACAAAAGTATATTTATTAAATTTATCACATAATAAATTTCTTGAATTTTATAAAATATTCATAAACTGGAAAATCTCAGAAATTGTTTTGTTACATAATCAAAATTATTAAAATGGAAAATTATAAATAGAATAATTAATTTAAATGCTATATCATCTTTTTCAGTTCATTTACACCTGCCCTCAAATTGAGTGTAAATGATAATTGTGAGGGATTTGAAGCAAAAATATTTCAAAACAATTTTATCAATGTTTGATTATTAAGCGTATTACAGACTTTTTCTCAAATTCATAATACTGCATATCTAAGTGTTTTAAAATGTAAAAAATGACAATTGATATTGCAGTATGTTATATTTGGAACTTAGTTTGATCCCCTAGCTTTTTGCAATGTTCCTGCTACCTGTTGCATTTCATAATTCCTCACATAAATAATCAACATCCAGTTTTAAGATTAATCTGCACTATCAGTAAAAGATATGTCTGTAATAATTGAATATTAAACAAAATTTTAAAATACACAAAGTGATCGCAGTTTATAAGGTCTAATTTTGAGTGATTTTAAAATATTATTCTATTTTATTGTAAGGTTCTAAGCCTTATGTTTAATAACATCTACTTATTAAATTGAAAATTGTAAAATAAATGTAAAAATTTTATTTAGGTCATTTGATATGGTCGCGCAAAGCTTCAAGAACAGCTTAAAAGCTTGGTCCTTATGCATGGTAACCAAAAAGACACGAATCGCACTCATGCAGTGTTTAGATTTGTATTATACACACCTCACACGATAAGAAAACTATTACAGTAAAATTTTACTTACATAAATAAAAGATAAATAAAGTATTGTATTAGACAGTCTAAAAAACTTCTTACTTGAACCAAATAACGGAAGTAAATTGTTTCTTAGGTGCAAACGTTTGACGCCCCTTCTGGTCTCTTCTTCAGGCATTCCAAATCTGTTGCTAGCTGTTCTTTAAATGTTAAAGCTTCTTTAGATCGTATTCTATTCCGTATTCTTAATGCACACGCATTCCGAATTTATTTAAATATCATCGTTCAAAATGCGTACAAATTTTCAACAAATATACACGTGTATAAAATAAATATAATTTAAATATTATCACCCATTAGAACCTGCCACAGTAGAAAGTGTCGCGATAATATTTAAATTATATTTATTTTATACACGTGTATATTTGTTGGAAATGTGAACTGTACGGATTTTGAACGATGATATTTAAATAAATTCGGAATGCATGTGCATTAAGAATACGATCTAAAGAAGCTTTAACATTTAAAGAACAGCTAGCAACAGATTAGGGATGCCTGAAGAAGAGCCCAGAAGGAGCGTCAAAAACGTTTGCACCTAAGAAACAATTTACTTCCGTTATTTGGTTCAAGTAAGAAGTTTTTTATACAGTAGAGCATCGATTATCTGACTTAATTGGGGACTGGGGTCGATCGGATAACTGAAAACATGCAAAAATTTAACAAAAATAATATTAAAGTAGCCAAGACATAACCAAATATTGTAGCGCCACATCACTAGCGGACATTTAAATTTGCCGACTAGAACGTGATCGGTTAACCGATAAGTCGGTTAACGATGCTCTACTGTATATACAGCCCAGTGTATTCAGTAGTTGAATATTAGACATAGTCATCCATTACAAGAAAAGAATACATTAACTGATGGAATCAAATAAAGATCCACATTTCGGGAACAATTGATATGCATGTTAGGGATTCACACATGAATAAAATACATCAATGGAGAAATGTGCCAATAAATAGAGGTATTGCTGCAAAAGAATACATTAGTATGAACATTGCTATTAGTATAGAAATCATAATGAATTTTTAAAATATACAAAAATATAATTATCTTCTTAAATTAAAACGTGCAAAAAGAAAGGATAAAATTTTTCGAGGTATACCTGTATTCTGTTCTGCCTCAGACCAACCCCTCTGTATGCTTTGTTCACAATATGATTTTATAATTATTGGCAAGTACTTTTTTATCACATTTGGTTCCCGTAACATCCAATTTCTAATCCTATCTGATAACCAGGGGCTGTATTCTGGTCACTGTCTCTGGTCTCTCATTTCTCACAAGCCGGTCGCTGGTTGGCTAATCGGCGACCGGCTTGGGAGGGATGAGAGACCAGAGACGGTGACCGGAATACAGCCCTCGGAATCATTCTGGAATGTTATAAATCCAGTGAAAAAATATAAAAAGAATTACTTCCAATTCTTGGAAGTGATTCGTCACCCAAGTAGATCCATAAAAAAACACAGAATTTATTAAGGAATGAAACAATTTCATATAAGTATCAACATTACACACTTTTAGTTTACAATGTGAATCCATCTCTGTAAACCATATAATCTGGTAGACTTATCTCACAGCAAATTCTGGTTAGCAAATTGTTTTTATTTACGATAGACTTACGTATGCATTTCGGGTTGGTATGTGATCGCAACCCCTCTTCGGTGAATTCACCTCTATGTAAATTACAAAAGTTATGTTTAAATTAGTGGTTGGGAGGGCAAACTTTCCTCATCCCAAACTAGTATCATACATTAACACCATTTAACACATTAACCAGCAGATAAAAAAAAAACAAGTTAAATGTATGTAAATATTATTATGAGATGTACAGACAACATAGACACAATGTGAGAGGTCAAAGTGAAGTCACTTCGACCTCTCACATTGTGTCTATGTTCTCTGTACATCTCATCAAAAAAAGAAAATCAAATAAGGGTTTGGGATTATCATTATACTTCATTTCAACCAAATAAAAGGGTGTACTATAGATTACCACCTATGGAATTTCGGGACTTTGAGTATATATTTGAAGTCAGGGACAGAGACGAGTTCAACGGTGCCCTACTTTTGGGCCAGGGGCAAAAAATAAGAAAGTTATCACACTCTTTTCGGCGATTGCGCGACGATCGGGAGTCTCGACGCTCTCTCCACTAAGCCGATCGCATGTTTAACGCGATAGGCTTAGCGGATAGGCGTGTTTAGTCCAGCAAGTCGGCCATATCTACCTTCAACGGAGGCAGACCCACGAACACACCGATCGTATGCAGTTCAAGTTAAGTCCTTTTCGCACACCCTCGCACCCGTCTATCTCGAGAACTACGGCCCCTCGGTCTCGCTATCGCTCGCGGTCGGCTAGTACTACGAGCCGACCGCAAGCTAGTACTACAAGTGCTATCGCGATTGGGAGTTGCGATGCTCGAACAAAAGGAAAAAAAGGAACCGGCGTTCAACTTTTCGCGCTCCCGATGGACTCCCCGGGAGGGGAGCCGCCGGCAAACCGCCAATTGTTTAACATCACTAGTTATTCATTCACGGTAGTTCTCGAACAAAAAAAAGAAGTGGCATTCGACTGTTCGTGCAATTTCTTCCCTTTCAAAGTGCTTTTTTTAATTTGTTTGCAGACTTTACCACAAGACGGCAGCACTAGCAACTACAGTGCCGTCTGCACGAAAGCATTAAAAAAGTATAAATTAAAAACTATGATAACTTTCTTCTTTTTCGTCTCTGGTCCAAAAGTAGGGTATCGACGAACTCGTCTCGGTCCCCTCGGTCCAGATATATATCCAAAGTCCCGAAATTCCACAGGTGGTAATCTATAGTATCCCCAAATAAACGATCTCTGCCGAATTAATTAAATTCTGAAACCGCATTGTCAGTTTTATTCTTTAAACCAGCCACATTATAAAATATTTTACACACATCGTCAAGTTCACTACCAACATTAATTTGGAAGCAAATCATCTCGGTATAGACAATGTAAGCCAATCGACCGCGAGTATTTTTACTCCGACAAAGGGAAATTATAAATTTATCGGAACGAGTCTGTCATTTGCATATTACTTAAAGCGTAGCCGGTCACCACAGGTGGATATCGTCGACAACGAAAGTCGGAAAACACCTCCACTGACCAACAAAGAGCACGTGGCAGACACCGACCGACTGGAAATATTTCGGCAAGGGGATCCGATATCGAGTAGTTTAATTTCCCAATTACCGGTAACTTTATCCGACTAAGTACAGTACATTACGCATCCATGGGAAGATTAATTAATATTTAATCTTCGGATGGATGCGGAATGTTCTTAGTCGGATCTTCGGGCGATAAGCTTCATTGTCTACCGATCCGTTTTCCGCCGCGTAAATTCAAAACGGAGAAGTGTCTCGACGTCGAAATAAAACATTTAAAATACATTACCGCCTCCGTTTCTTCCTTCCGAGGTGAAACGTTTCCACTCCGATCTTCCGTAAAGGGCCGCGAACGAAAATGGAGTGGCCGAAGACAAAGGAGCGAAAGGCCGGTTGGACACGCTCCTTCCTCCACCAATAGAATATCGACTGGATTCCTTACCACGGAAAGGCGGGAAGGTCAAAGAGAAAATTTGAAACGAAGGTAAAAAAACTTACTTTCGACGTCGCTCCTTTCTCCCGATGAAAACGTAACCAAAACCACGCGGCGACATTAGCAACTTTACTCCGGTTCGAGAGGTTACCCACGTCACCCGCCCGCAAATCCGATTGGCAGAGAAAACAATTAGTCGCTCCCTCGGAAGATAATACGAGCCTCTAGACCCCGAGGCAGCGTTAGTTCTAAATTGTGCCGCTGCGGCAAACGGCGCCAATAGCCGGAACTGGTTTCGTGGTGTTTCCTGGTCACAATTATAACTTACGAATGCTTTATTCGTAATTACAGTAATAAAGCTTTCGTAATTTGTAATTGTGACCAGAAAACACCACAAAACCAGTTCCGGCTATTGGCGCTGTTTGCCGCAGCGGCACAATTTATTACATTAATTTAATTCGTTAATTACTATCAGTTAAAAATAGAAATAAGTAAAATTTTTAGACGGGCACCTTACTTACGAACGAAAGATTTCTCCATAAAAAAAATACGATAATGTTTACAATGGAACGCGCTTAACTCGTAAGGTTATGAGGTGGAATTACGAATAAAATAAAACTGAGGCGACTTAAATGTCGATATTTCGCTCTAAAAATGCTCTTAGAAATCTTTTGTAATTACGAACTTCTACGATTCCCGAGTTACGTCGGGTCCGTAAACAACAAATCGTAAATACAGTGAAACTCGCATTAACGGACACTCCCGAATAGCGGACATCTCCACTTAGCGGCCATTTTTACCATCCCCGGCCGTTATACTTACTTCTAAATAGCGGACGTCGTCGTCCGCAACCCGCCTTACGAAAACGTAAAGCCACGCCGTCGATATTCTGAAAGAATTCGTTACCAACGAAATATTTTAAAATTACAAGAATGGGTTCAAATACTCTTTCGCGGGTCCGCAGGCCTCGAATGAACGCCGAAAATAGAAATGGGGAGAAGCACCGGTGGTAAAAAGCCGAACAATACTCGTTATCTGTTGGAAACACTAATGTAGTTAAGCTGTCAATCATCATTTATCGTCGTACGTCTTAAACTTTTGTCCTGTTGTTGGAATTAAACTTAAGGTACCGAGAAACCATAAACTTTTTTCGAGTTATTCATTTCTTCGACGAAAAGCGTAGTAAAAAGAAACTTAAAACGGTTACCACGACAGAGTTTATTGCGGCGAAAGTTCGAAGCTCGCGTCACCGAGGAGATTTGTCGGTCACTTTAAGATATTCGGTATTCTGGCATTTACGAACTTAACAGCTTCGTGGTGGCCTAGGTGTACTTTTTTAGAAATTATCGATAGAAAAAAGCAAAAATGTTGAAAAAATGACATCTACTCTATAACTACAGAGCAGACAAATCCCTATATCGACTTTTATTAGTAGGTTAGATTATAAATGTAAGAATATCGAACGCGTATCCCACCCCCGGAAGTGGCTAGCAATCGTCTTCGTAGTTCGGCATTCGACCTCTGCTTAAACCCATCTTCCTTCATCCTTCCGTTCCTAACAAGTTTTTTTTTTCGTTTTTCTGCCCGAGTCGTGTTTTTGACGAATTAATAATTAATCGATGTACGCGTATTTACGTATTGCCGTAACTTTTACGTGCCATTTAAAGTGTCCGGTCCGTTTGCTATTTACAATTCGATTAAAACCAGATTTTTACGGCCGAAAAAATAAATAATATACTATATATACGGTAGCGAAGCGAGGGGGCAAGGAGGTCGGTCGTGCCCCGGGCGCCACTCGCAGAGGGGCGCCGAATGGCCCTCGAGACAAACACGATTTTCCGGTAAATTTCAATTGTTATTTTGATCGGTTTTTGGGAAATATATTTTAAATTAATAATCATTGTAACATAGTTAATTATTTTGTTTCTCGATTTGTCTGATAAAATAGGTTATAAATAATATTTGCAGTGAATCGATCAAATATCTCCGCATACAAAACGTTCTTTCCTTCCGAACACTATTTTTCTAAAATAGTGATATATTTTTATTTTTTATAAGTATAGATGTGGATAAAAATAATCGGGTTTTCGGTCAAAAAATCCTTTATTATTTACAAAGCCGACGTTTCTACACCACCTGTGTCTTTTTCGTGGCTAGCAAATAACATTTTTACGTTATAATGTATGTTTTCACCGTAAGTATCACTTATTTCCCGTGTGAAGGTGATAACAGAGAGGACGTGTTTCTCCCTACGCAAAATCGATACGATATAACTATAGATATTTTTCGGATGCATTTTACTTATCTCGTATAGCATTTTTATAACTCGACGATTCTATTATTCGGTGAACAGTGTACGAGTGAAATCGTTATATGAGTGTTCAATAAAATAATTGAAGAGATAGACAATATCGAATTTTATTACTATATTGTTACTCCGCAGTAGAAAAGAAATTGAACCTAAAACTCCATTAGAGCTTCTTGCCTTTATAATCTCGTACGGAGATGTTCTTCCAAACCCGAGAGTCGCACTTGCAATACTCCTTACTATTTCACTGTCAATTGCTAGCCGTGAACGTTCGTTCGGAAAATTAAAATTAATTTTCGCGTATCTACGATGGGACGAGTCACCTAGCATTTTTGAGTGTGGAAAAAGAAAAATTTGAAACGATCGACTTTGATGAAGTAATTGATAAATTTGCTTGGTCAAAGGCAAGGAAAATGTCTACATCAGTGTTTCCCAACGTGGGGCCCACGCCCCACAGAGGGGCAATTTGATTGTTAAGGGGGGCAATTCGAAAATGGACTCATCCAGAGTTTAAGTTAACCGTATAGCCGCTGTATGCCATATTTATTGTAAATATTGATTTAAGTTAGTTTTAATTTTCTTTGTTCTTTGTTTCCCTTTCCTTCTAGAACTTCCCTTTATAACCCTTTTCCCTTGGGGTGGGATTAACAATTCTGGGAACCACCGAGAACAAAGAGATGAACAAGGCCCTGAGGCCGGTGAAAGGACATTCTTTGCCCAGACCTCGAGGTGGACAAACGTGAGTTGTGGTGTTCCAGGTTGCGTTTGGCAATGACTGGAAAGTGCAAAAGACTATTATGAAAGGATTGGGTTTTATCGTGGTTACAATAAAACAGTGTGGCAATTAAGTGCAAGAAAAACTTCAACGAACACGACAATGAGAGACCTTCCAAAAGACTTCAACGTATATGTTGGGGGGCATAAGAATTTTAGAAAGGCTTAGGTGGGGCATAGCACAAAAAAGGTTGGGAAACACTGGTCTACATAGTACTTATTTGTATTAATGTATTATAATATTATTATTATTAATGAATACATCTACTTATATATAACATATATATTAACCTTTTTTTGTCGTTTAAAAACTGTATGTTTTTAAAACAATTAAATAAATATGTAAAATAAATATTATCTTTTTAACTAATTCTAGATGATAGTATGTCCGATTTTTCCACCGACACAAACACATTTTCGAATCCACTCCTAGTCTTGATTTTTTTAACTAGACTTTTTGTTTCGAATTTAAAGCCTAATGTGAACGTTTTTATAAAATACTACCCCGTTTTTTCGGGATAAACAGTCCCTGTTTATCCCGAAAAAACGGGGTAGTATTTTATAGAAGCGTAGTTAGGTAGTATTCGTAATATATTATAGATATTTTAAGGTAGGTACTACATTCTATTATTATTTGTATTATATTCTTATTACGAGTAAATTCTATATATTATATTACTATACGTGTTTCTGGAGGGGAGAGGGGGCGCCAGTTACGTTCGCTACGCCACCGGCGTAGCGAACGTAACCCCTTACCCCCCTGTATATATACCCCTTATTTTAATTATATATGCTACGTGTACGGTCTCCGATAGAACAGTTCGTAGCGATATTGGAAACATCGATATTAAAAAACTATTCTTTCTACAAAGGAAACTGTAATGCAAAATGCGCGATATCAATCCAAACAATTCCCGGAATCGTCTTACCGTGAAACCAGAAGATTCCAGGGGACCGTTTTCGTATTTTCTCTCCGACGGCCCGAACTGGATTTAAACAATGGCGCAACTAATTGTGCCATTTGCGTTTAAATCCATCGGGGCAATTATCGCAACTAGTGTTAAAATGTTTCCTTCTAACTAAACGAACCACCAAACTTCGGATGTGGGACTCTAAAAGCCTTCCTTTCTTTTCAGAAAGTTGGAATGTCCTTAAAAAAAGTTCTTATAGATAACAAACGGGATAAAAGTTCTTATGGATAACAAACGGGATAAAAGTTCTTATGGATAACAATTAATCTTAGCCTTTTTACTTGTTATTGACGGGTGCAAAGCAGGTGGAACAAAAGCAATTATGTTCGAAAGATTCCTTCCTTCTTTTCTAAACGAAACAAATACGAATTTATTTTTATTTAATTTCATTTATAAAGAAATTATTACATTTATAGCGGAGGAGAGAATCTTGTATTTCGTCGAATTTCAAATAGAAAACACTTAAATAAATTTTAACGAAACACCGGATAAATGATTTCCGAATATATTTTTGTACAGCTTTAGTCCTTATTAGCAAAATTCTCCATAACGACAGATTTATTGGTTCCGCAATAAAATAATAAATATTCTTTCGTACAACTGAGCTAAGTCTTAGAATAATGTTTTATTCTGCATTCGAACTACAAATGTTTCTATACTTGGAAAATTAATCCTGATTTGTAAAGAAAAACAATACAAAAAGTAAATAAAACTTATACAGGTACTCCTCACTTTACGACCTATCTGCTTAACGACCACTGGCACTCACGACCAATCCAGTTTCGACCTTCGATTTGGGGAATCCCCTTTCTCGGCTCGAGAGTCGGTCGGTGGCGTATGGTAACACGCTCACCAAGCGTACTATAATAGGCTTGCGCGTACTATAATAGTCGTTTTATGAATAAATTTGAAGTTTGTTGCATAATTTGTATAATTTTACAACGATCCTACATTCCCGGCGCAAGCTCCTCGCTTATCGACTAATTCTCTTAACGACGTAGTCGTCGGAACGGAACTCGGTCGTAAAGTGAGGAGTATCCGTATTTGTTTCCTAACCGTTCGGTTCCTCTTTTATCTAGCTTATTTTGTTTTATTGTATGCAGGCTTGTGTCCTAAAGCTTAAATATTACGTTATAAATAGTAAAAGGATGCGAATGTTAAAAAGCGGGTTAAAAGATCCCGCCCGTGGATCCGCTTTTAGTTCAAATCGCAATACGAATATATATAGAATAACTAGCTGACCCGGCCACGCGTTGTTGTGGCTCAAAATGTATCTATTATAAATGTGTAACACTTCCCCCGTGGGGGAAATTTCAAAAAATTCCTTCTTAGTGTATATTCTTTTGACGTACCCTATTAAAACGCAATCAAAAACGCATCTAAAATAGTATAATAAAAGCCGAGTTCTTCACAGTAAGCCTTAATCCCGTCACTTTTCCCGCTGGGGAATATCGAAAAATCCCTTTTTAGTGTATATTCTGTTGACGTAACCTATTAAAACGCAATTAAAAACGCAAAAAACGCATGTAAAATAGTATAATAGAAGCCGAGTTCTTCACGGTAAGCCTTAATCCCGTCCATCTCCCCCCACTGGGGGGAATTTCGACATGTATATTATATAAAAACACGTGCGTATTCGAATGCAACGTTGTGTCAAAATTTCAAAGGAATCGGTAGGAACAAACGAACGTTATATTTTATTTATATTAATATTTATATTAAGTAATAATTTTAATAAAATAGGAATAATTAATAGTTATTCTCCTAACCTCACTCAGACTCTATTACACTGTAAGACAACAACACCTTGATGCTGAGAACCTTTAACTTTAATCATAAACAAACGTTTTCGGCCCATTCCATGGCCATCGTCAGGCTAACAACATTCGAATACTGTTCCGAATAACCAATTTCAAATTTAAATAAAATACAAAAGAACTCACGCGCGATGCTAAACAACGTAAACTAAAACTAATATAAACAACATAGAAAAGAACAAACGAACGTTATATATTATTTATATAGATAGATAGAAAATGATCTGCTTCAGTCCATTCTCACAGAAAAGCATAATGCCTGACAGAAAAGCAAACTTAGTTCGTCGGAAGGTAGCGCCATCTGTTGGACATAAAAGCCTTAATTTATATATAAATATATTTTTGAAAGGGGGGAGATGGTGTAGGGGTATGAAAAATAGATAGTAGCCGATTCTCAGACCTACTGAATATGCATATCAAATTTGGTAAAAATCGGTAAAGCCGTTTCGGAGGAGTACGGTAACTAACATTGTGACACGAGAATTTTATATATAAGATATTTAGCCAAGAATCTTACAAGAAAAAACATTCTACTATTCCGTGGCTACAGTCGAAGAGGAGAACGGAGTAGGCCGATCTTACAAGACATTTGCACTTGTTCGAAGGAATTTAACTAACTAACGAACAGTAACAGATGACTCGTAGAAAAAAAAATATTTTAAAAACGCAAAACCTGGTTGTCTGGGATACGGGTTAAATTACGCGAGGGAATTCGATTTTTCTCCAGCGTTTTTGGGCTGTGTAAAATGTTTTAACACGTTGCAGTTTACACGTTCTAAACACAGTACACAAATTATTTATAACACAACAACAACACTATTTGTAATTTATTTTCAACACTAGTGAGTAACACTCTGGCACTCCACAAACGAGTAACACTCGGGTACCCGACAATTAATTAATAAAGGCACAACACCGGTTCTTTGCCAGCCACACAGCCACACACTCTGGTCAGCACTGCCCGGACATATCAAAGGGAAAGCGCAATTTTTCCCTCTCTAGGCGGGAAGATCTCTCCCGCATTCTCAAGTCTATAGTTACACAACACACCTGACACGTGTGACAGAGCTGTGGACTGTACTGTACATCAACACTACGTAAGATAAACACACGTGTTACAATTTTGTTAAATTGAATATCGGACTTAACAGGCTGGATCGAGAGAAATTTATTACGGCGAACTCCGATAAAGCAGATGTTTCGTTTTAACGTTACGTTCGACATTTTTGAAATTTGACACGATAGTTCGGTCATTACTTACAAATTCGGCTTCGTTGTTTTCTCGGTAGAGAATCATCGAGTGAAATACTCAAACCTGTCTACGACGACACTCCACGGGACCCAGCAATTCTTCAGTAGGCCTACCGGACAGGAATTACTAAGGAATTAGAATAAATTTAAATTTGATTATCTTTTCTGCGAAACAACACTACACACTTTTTGTAGTCATGTCGCGACAGAAAAAAAAAACAGTGGCAATTAATTT
The DNA here is from genome assembly GCF_030686945.1 of Centruroides vittatus. Lineage (NCBI taxonomy): Eukaryota > Metazoa > Arthropoda > Arachnida > Scorpiones > Buthidae > Centruroides > Centruroides vittatus. Next base: position 56,201 of record NW_027121517.1, read on the forward strand.
AAAAAGTAATCGAGGATTCGAAAAATGCAGGCAAAATTAAATAAAAATCGTTAATAATAATAATTAAAACTGGCCTTTACAGCGAAACCAAAACTAAAAATAAAATCGAACGAATCGAAAATTACAAAATGTTTTAAAAAAACCGCTTAACGGTTGTGTCGAAATTATCAAGTCGCGAATCAAATTAATTTTAAAATTGACGTTATTTGTGTGCGGCGGTGGGCGAACATTTTGCTTATAATATTAATATTTACATAGACGTACAGAATACAGATTGCCATTCCTAAAGTCGTCTTATCTGCCCTAAAAATGAGCAGTTAGAACCTACCGAATGCAACTCTCGTCGCTCGGACTACTACGAAGAAAGTCCGCCGTGACGAACTTTCTGCTTTGTCCACGTCAAAGCTTCCAATAATCTAATCTTTAATTGTTAATATCGTCGTTTAAAAAAGTTTCAGTTTTAATCTTCGACCGAACAAAAATGAATTTTCGTATAAAATGTGGAAGAATCGGAAATGGCGACGAGATTTTCTCCATTTCGATTAATCGTCCCGTCACTAATTACGACGTTAAAGATACCGGAATAAGCGGGCATCCCAGCGCTTAAATTGCCGGTGCCTAATGATAACACTACCTTCTGCCTGTTTGGAATTAATATAATACGATATTTCGAGGTTTAATAAACAAAACGATAACACCCGCGTGGTTTCTTACAAGAGTGATCGACGAACATCCTTCTCCGCGGGTGGTGCTTGCCACCGTTGTTTAAATCACGTGCCCAACGACCGGTGCGCGAGTCGTCTTCTCCACCTCAATTTGAAAAAAAGTGCCGCTTCCGGTTGTTAACTTTCCCGGCAGAAAGTCCTTAAAATTACGCCGGCGTTATCCCTCGCGGTATTTTATTTTAAAAACGTTTTATGTTATTAATTACTATAAAATGGTAAAATGCTTAATTTTGAGGAAAGACGAGATTTACAAAGAATCGTAAATGCTAATAACGATTAAAATCGTCACCCAGTCCGACCCCGTTGGAGACACGACGCAGCGCCGTAACTAGCCTTTTATGCGCCCGGTGAGAGTCATTTCTACGCGCTCCCGGGTCTGCGCCCTGTGCCTGGGCACCGCTGGCACCGCCCTAGTTACGGCAATGACACGACGAGCCAACCTTTTCGACCTTTAACCACCAAACCACCAAACTTTAACAGCATCCATACCTCTAATAAAAATCCTTCGTGCAAAGTTTCGGAGATCTTCGACAAAAGGCACGGGAATTATTAAGCTTCAAAAAAGGCGAACAGAGTCCTGTCCCCCACACACTAACATCCATACGGCCGTCCGTGGAAGCTGTGGAAGCGTCGCTACCCTTGCATTTTCTAAAATATAAATATATTGTGCGATCATTTTCATATTTTAACGTAAAGGGTTTTTTTTTTAAACTGACAGTACTCAGAGACATCTGTAGAGCAATCTAACAGCGGGACTGTCGCCAAATTTAGGAGAGTGACTAAAGGGTCATCAGTCGCTTTTTTCCACTTGCACGGCCACCTCGCTTCCCGGATCTAACCCCGTGTTACTTTTTCCTGTGGGGTTACTTAACCTCTTAACGTTTTATTAATTATAAAAAAAATGGCTTCCAAAGAAAATGTTTCGTTATTGTTTAAAAGAAAACATCTGTTTTATTTGAAAAAAAGGATTTTTTAATTTTTTTCAATGCGTTGAACTTGGTACCTAAATTGCTTTTTTCCCTTCGTATAGCCAACTTTACACGGGCCCCCAGCGATTCGGTTTCTCTGTATTATTCGTCGCTGCAATTACACGACCTCAATATCAGCTACAGCGATCCGTGCCGTCACACTTAACGACAATAATACAGCTGAAACAACAGCACCTACCGAAAAACAAGCCGATAATTCATCTCAGGTTCCATCAGCAAACACTGATCAAGAACTTTTTTAACTCATTCAATTCAATATCATTCATCCGCTACTACTAAAAACATCCATCGGCCTCTACTCTTGCTGTGTCTATTGAGGAGATTTCTCCAGTTCCAAAAGGACGTTTTAAAAGTGATCAAGGAAAATGTAAGCCAAAGACTCGACAAACCTCCTTAGTGTTGATTTCTACTCCTAATACGAAGGCAATTAAATCAAAAACTAAGCCCAAAGCTCCGCCAGAGAAAAGGAGACGAAACGTTACTAAAACGTTACTTGAAGAAAACAGCGAAGAAGAAAATTTTCCTGAAAACTCTCGAGATGATGGAAAGGACTGTCCATGCAGTGCCGTCTTTAGAACGTAAGGGGCCCTGGGCAAGAAGAATGTTGAAGGCCCCCATGAAGAAACAGAATCAATACTAGATTACTTTATTTTTTTTTAACCAGTGAGATTTTTCACCCTGTACTCAACACTTCACACTACTTATTAATGGTTTCTTCATTTCAAGTAACTTATTTGTTTTCTTTGTAACTTTATTACTTTCGGATTCAGGGGCCCCTACGATCTCGGGGCCCTGGGCCCGGGTCCCGTAGGCCCTCCCCTAAAAACGGCACTCTGTCCATGCATATATTACAATGATCTGTTTTCCCGATCTAAGCCTGGAGAAGACTGGCTGCGGTGCTTAAATTGTTTGCGTTGGGCTCACGCTTCTTGCGCTGACGTTTCTCAAAGAACCGAGCGTTTCATTTGTGAACTTTGTCAGTAATTTTATAGTTTTTACGTGTATGTCATTTTGTCCTTACGTACTGTGCCATTTTGTCCATAGCATATGGACAAAATGGATTTTGGCTGATGTCGATTAAACTAACAATATATTTTTTCCTGTTACTCTTATATTATAAATGTTTATTATATTTCATAGGTAAAGAACCAAAGATGATTGGTGTAGAATATAACAGTGCTGTGATTTACCAATAAAGAGTTATGAACCTAAAAAAAACCATATGTCATTTTGTGTGTATTTTCCCTACCCCTTACTCTGTGACGACATAGTCTACGTAGACTATGTCGTCACAGAGTACGGGTAAGAGTAAGTAGGGTAACACAGTTTCAAAAATAATTAATAACTATGACGAAAAATTATTGAATGTTCATATCTTTTGATTTGGTTTATAATAAATATATGTAGGTGTATGCATTTTCACTTAAACCTAAATAAATTGATATTACAGACCCTAAAACTGGAAATAACTGAAAACTGTGACAACTAGCCCCGGTATCCCCTATACCGGCGCTACGTAAAGAAGGGAGCCCTTCTTTACTTTAAGAAGCAATTGAGATTAAATGGCAAAATCATGTCTGATCGAAGAGGGCTCCGAACGCATTCGAATCCGTATTATTGGCCAATGTCACGTTGGCGTAATTAACTTTCTAATCGGTTTTTTTACTTCTAACTTGTTTCGTAACGTACCGTACGTGATTTCTGAACGAAATTTCGTTAATTCGATCATTTCTTCTTACCAATGCAAATACTCGTAATGTTCCGAAAACAAAACTCGTTATTTTCGACTACGTCCAAGCCTATTCGTGTAAACACAGAAGGGACCTGCTCCGAGTGGTCGTCTCGTGCGGTTGTCGAAATAAACAAAATATCTTGTTACAGAAAATTGAATACGAAATAAAAAGTAAATAAAATTTCAATATGCTCGATGGTTTCGGTTGGAAAATCGAGTCGAGGCGAAACTAACAAGAAAATGCAAACGGAAGGAATTGTCCGCCCGTCGGAAGTGTGCAATTTAATAAACAGAACTAATCTACCAGCCAGAACCCGTTTTATTCGATTAAAATATAATGACCGAGCCGACTTAAAATTTGTCATTCTACACAAAAATCATGTTTCCGGATGCCCATTTCCGGTTCCTTCGGGACGAGATTCTTTCAATTTTGCATCCGGGTCTCGGGGTGGAGATTTACCATTCTAAAAACCGATCGACTTCTACTGGCGGGGAATCGGATTAACGGGGTCGCCATTAATCAGAATCTCTCGAGAATAAACTGTTAGACGTTTAAGTTTATTTCGGAATTTAAAGAAATCAGAAGCGAGTCCAATCGCCAGGAACGCCAGGTTCTCCTTAACAGAGACGATCTCTTATTGGAGCCCTTCGCAAAATGATGTAAAACACTTAAGTGACTATATCGTCGGTCAACGGTTTAACTCTAATCAGAGGTGGCCAAGGAGGATTATTTTTTCACGCTTATTGAAATTTCTTTTTATTTATTTATTTCTAAAAATACAGTTTGTTATTTTAATTAAAATTTCCTTCGTAACTTCCGCAAATACAATATTTTGAGTCTTTCCGCGGCAAACAAATCCTTGAGATCGTGTAGAATTCTTACTGCTACGGATTTTTAAGATCTGGATCGGGAAAGGACCGCGTAAAGAATATTCCGACCGGAAAACGGCTCTGGTAAATAAACACCGACTTTACCGAGTGTCCTCGACATTTGTTGGTTGTCGTGGCCAATGCCGGGATGATGGAAAGGGGGCGTCCATAAATTACGTAAGGACGATTTCGGCCATTTTATACCCCCACCCACCCCTGTGTAAGAAACCGTAATATTTTCTTTGATCTCCCTCCTCTTCTCTATCTTACGTAATATTTAGGCATGATTTTATAGAAAGATTTTAACAAAATTAATTTTTTTAATGAAACCCTAAAACCTTAGGTCCAAAATTAGTTTTATTAATACATACTAGCGGGTGGGCCCGGCATTGCTCGGGCAAAAGTAACGATACCGAAGATTAAGATTATTATATTAGAGCCAATCTTACCCGTTTTCACAGAATGCAAGAATTGGGTCCCTTTGTTTCCAGACTAATTAAAGAATTTTTAAATGGGTCTAAAAATATGTTTGATTTCCCGCAAAAACGAAAAAAAAGGTGTATCTGCGTCTTGCACGTCCCTTTCTCTTAATACTTCCATTGTTACGTAACACTTCCATTGTTGATGTAAGTGTTAAGGCTCAATCCTGTCTCTCTCCCCCGTGCGGAAGAATTTCGAAAAATCCCTTCTTAGTATGCGTTTTCATAACGTACCTTGACTTTGTACCAAATTTCACCTCTTTAGGTTCAGCGGTTTGCTCTGGGCGATGATGAATCAATCAGTCAATCAGTCAGAACAAGTAATTTTATATATTTAGATGGGGAAAAGCTTAATCTTGAAGGTAGAGAGGCGTTTTATTAAAAAAAGTATAAATGTTTTTAGCGAGTAAAATTTTCGTGAAGTTTCGAGATCCGACTCACATCTGTGAGGCTAGCCAGTTGGAAGAAAGTGTCACGACAACCTAGCGGACAGCACTGTCGTGTGGGAGTGGAAAAGTTTACGGAGACAGGTCTTTCATCGCAAACCTTTTATTAAGTATAGAAAATAATGACGCTTACAACTACTCTTTTTCTTCGGCGCAAGGTCTATCTGTAGGGGGAATCAGTCCACGTAAAAATGTTCAATCTTTTCGACGGTGGATTTCTCTTCTTCTTGCAAAGATGAGGAGGAGAACGTGGACCTCGGGGCGCACTACACAACTAGCAGGGATGATTTTTCGGAGGCGGGACCGGTACGATACTTGTCGGGATGAGATGGCGAAATTCTATCCCAAAACGTCGATCAACTTTCCGTTGTCGAACAGGACCAATAACTGAGAGAACGTCACATCCCTTTTTTCTTAAGGTTTTTATAACTTTCCTTTGAGTCTCAGATCGAACACTCCGATAGGTCGATGCCGACTTGCCTCCGCTCTCCAATTGGTCCCCCCCCCTTCGTTACGAATTGTAACGAGATCGGAAGGAACTCAGGTCATTGGATGAGTCAACGTCGACGGACGATTTCGACTCCTATCGACGATGTTCGATCTAAGTACTCAAATTCATCTATTGTTTCAACCTGAAAAGTCTGACTTTCTCGGAAATTTCTACAGACATGTTTTTTTATGGACATGTAATATTCATTTTTCGTTTTCCCTTTTTTTTCTTGTTGATGGATTTTGTTACAACATTAATTTGTTATAATAATAACTATTATTATTTGCTTCTATTCAAAAACAATTAAAAAAAATGTCTTTTCCTTTTTGCACAAATTCTAGACCCATTTCCGAAGCTTCACACATCCGTCTATTGCTTCTTCCGGTCGGCCTTTCATAATTAAAATTTAATAGCATCAATGCCCTTTATATACGTCCCTACCGTGCAAAATTTACCGTGCGATCCCGATATATTACGAAATACACACCAACACATACACGCAGTGGTGATATTGGAAATAGTTAACAAAGGGTTCGCTAGCAGAAAATTTGTCCCTGACAATCACCGACAAACGAAATGGAAGTTTTGGCTAGAAATAAATGCAATACCTTTTCTCGCGATATATCTAATAATCAGTGGCGTATTTGGAACGTCACGAGGCCTGGCGAAGACCAGGTAACAATAGTATATTAGTGCTGTCTACCTTTTTTCTTTTCTTTTTCTTTTAGGCAGAGAAATTTTTCACCCCGAATGGCACTACTCATAGTGGACAGACGTCATCATCTCTCGTAATACAATATCCTTTTTATTTCGCTGTCCATAGCCCGACACGTCTTCCACAGCCATCTTGTATTATCTCGCGCGCGTGAGATTGTGGGATCTCTCTTATGACTGGATCTAGATTTCAGAACTCTCTCGAATCGAGCGCGATTAAACCTCGTTTCGGTCGAGATTGAAACGGTCGAGAGAGATCGCACCGAGACAAAGTCTCCGACCTCGCTCGCAATCTAGATTGAAATGTTCGGTGCGAACGGGGTATAAGGCTCTAGTTTAGTTGTATTACAGAGTATTACGTATATTTTAATATATTTAAAAAAAAAAAACAAAACCACTGAGAAATGTTCCGTGTGTTTAACAAGGTTCGGAAAACTGAAAATTTCAAAAACGGGTTTGGCCAAACCTATGCGAACCCGCCGAATATCACCACTGCCTACACACATATTTCGGGGATGAGTTTTTGGACTTTTTCGACTTCAGAATCGTCCAAACATCACGATTGTAAAACCCCGGAGAGTCACTATGACACGATTATAATAATATATCATAACGGTCGGAAATGTAACCCGCGTTACTTTAAAACAACCGGAAAAGTAACAAGAAAATTAAAATTCGAGATGATTACAACACTTTCCCGTGTTCTGTTATAAAAGCCAGAAAAGTAAAAAAGAAGAATAAAAAGGAAATTCTCAGATCTTCGATTTCTCCTTTCCACGAGGGAATCAAAGAAGCAATCCGCCAGAGTTTTCGTCATCGAGTTTCCCGCGGACTCGAACCCGCGCATCCACACTCGAGAACTAGACTTTGTACCGTCAGACTACCCATTAGTTTGTTCGACTAGCTTCTTAAAAGCGCTTTTTAAGCTGTCGTTAAACGCGTGGCTGAGTCAGAAGAAACTCGATCTGTAAACTCGATTTATCCTTTCGAATTGCCTCCGTTTCCTCGTGCATTAAAGTCGCTTCGATCTGGTCAGAATTTATCCCACGACCGTACTTTATCCTCGCGTTAAACGTCGTTTTAATGCCGTAAATTAGACGCTCCACCAAAAAGTGAATTCTGATTTTCTGTAAAATATTCATTTTTCGCCATATGGGAATGCGTAACCAGTTGCCGTTACTACAGGGTATTACGCATCGGCCGCGTCAAACCAACATATAAACCAGCGGTTTCCAAATTTTTTTTTTTGACCAGGGACAACTTTGATTTCATTGTTGTTAGCAGGGACCACAAGGTTTAAGAAAAATAAACTGTGTCAATCTAAAAATAAACTTTAATCAAAACTTTTAACATAAATAATCGTTAAACTCCAGAGTAACATGCTTTAACAGTACTATTACAGTAGAAAACAACATTTTCGGTAAAAATTAAATTCAGTTTGTGTCGATGTGAGAATAATAATTTAAAATGAATGAAACTTTTAAATCTTTCGCGGAACACTGGTTGGGAACCGCTGATCTAAACGGTTCACGAAACGAGCGTGCAGGAAGTGGTTCCTAAGTTTCGTCTAAATTCGAGAAAGAAAGGATGAAGGGCTGTCCATACATTGCGTCGCATTTTTCTTGACATTTCTCCGGGGCGGGAAATCTAAAGGGTGACATTTTGGTTGTGAAAGCGACAAAATATTTATAAGTTCAATACTTAATTAATCGAAATTTATATTTCTAGGTATTTTCTTTGGCTAAAATGATATGAAATTTACATTTCGCATTTACTATTTTTGCGTAAATGCTAAAAAAAATATTTCTAATCCTTAATTCCCAAGGAAACTATCGTGAAAGAGCGGCACGTTTCATTAAATACAAAAAAAGGCTAGTATCGAAGTCGCGCACCACAGAACAACACACGGGGCGATGCCTACACTTCTTCGAAACAGGAATAGGAAGACCAGTCGGTGGCCGAGAGGTTCCGTTCTCGAACACTGGGAGTTCGGTGGTGGGTTCTCGCCTCCACGGACGGCAGGCCACGTGGAGTTTTCCGGGTTTTCTCCACGTCCGTAACGCCCGAACCAGTTACCCTTAAAAGACCTTCCGGAAGGCATTATTTTCCGCCTAACGACGCCGTTCATAAACGAATACGACTACTATTACGTGACAATTACGTCACACTTTACCGCGGGGCGATGTAGCTTAGAAGCTCGAGTCCAATTACTGATACAGGAATAGGAAGGAATATTGTGTATCGACTCGTTTATTACCTTTAATTATAAAAGGGGGGTTCATTAAAATAGCATTAGTCTTGCTATTAATACGTCATTGGTGATAACAAGTGCAAGATTTTATATTATGTAGAAGCTGTTTGAGTTTATAGAAAAATATTTGGCAATATTTTTGTTCAGTGTCATTTGTTAATTTTTAAATGGAAGTACTGTACATCTGTAAATATATTAAGCTACTTAGTTTGATAAATACAGTAATAAATTTAAAACATAATATCTAAATTAATTAATTTTTAATTTAGTTATAAATTTAAAGATATTATGCTAAATTCTTTGTGCTTTTTTAAGCGATAAAAGTTTATAGAACAGGACAAAATTTTTTTACCGAGTGGTCTGTTTAATAGGGGTTACTCGTCGAAAAAGTGACGTGATTTTAGGCTCCAGGAAATAATTTCTTTTCTTAAATATCAAATTAAATTAACTTCCGCTGTTTGTTAATTAAATAATGGTTCTATGTCCAAATACAACTCCTAGACAAAAATTTAGAATATTCACCTAACTGAAAGTTTAGTGTACATTTTCTCACGAACAACACACAGTACGAAACATTCTTCACGCTACATAAACAGTGCTTGTGTATATTTATTTGTGAGGTCGCCGAATTTGAGATATCCAAATGTCAAGACTTATCGTATGTGGGGTGAAGGAATTTGAGGCAAATAGCTACGGTGACAATTAAACCCGTTTATTTATAATAAGTCTTACAATCTAGCGTGTCTTGCCTTCTGTTGGCTCTGGATGATTCAGTTGTTGGCCCCGGGGCAGTCAGCTGATGCTCGACAGTGTGGGAGGTTGTGACGAAGGGTTAAAGCCCAAAGTTCAGTCAGGACGGTGTCCACTCGTGGAGGCAGGGAAAAGTCTGGACAGTTGACTATAGTTGTTAGCTGGGGAAAGTCTGAACAGTGGTCTACACGGAAGCTGGGAGAAGTCTGGAAGAGGTCTCTACATTTAACTGAATAGGGGAAGCAGGGAACAAGTCTCCTTTGTCCTTGAGATCCGGATTTTTATAAGATTTTTCTTTCCCCGATCTCCAGCTTTTGATTGGTCGGTTTTCTGTAGCTAAACAGATGACAGACCATTTCCGGCTACCAAAGGTTTAATTCGACAGTGTTTTAATCCGATCAAGGGAAATTAATCGCATTTTGAAACTCCTGCTCGTATTTAATTGTTTCGAATTCTTATAAGTGTGACACATAATATCAGCACTGCATCTTCTTTTAAGGTTATTTAAAAACTGCTTATCCTCTCGATTAATAATTTTATTATTTCCCGATTTCATTAAAGGTTTTCTTCCAATTTTTACGAGCGTTAAAATCAAAGCTTGATCCCTTAATTTAACATTTTTATAATATTTTTAACACGTGAGCTCGAGTATCGCTCGGGCTTCACAATTATATCCATTAATCGGACAAATTAACTGGAACATTTTTTTTGTTACGAATGGAAATGAAATAACAAAAACTTACAATATTAGCTAAAGTGGGTTAAACATAGGATATACAACAAAATAAACTTAATATTTTGTGACGTCGCCCATCGCCATAATTAGTGATCGCAATCTGTCGGGCATGGCGCGGATGCTTCGCATTCGTTTTTGGCGATGCGGTTCCCAATGTGTCGAATGCGCGTCCCTAGTTCCTCTTCAGAAGTTGGGCACCGTTCATTAAGTCGTCGTTTCACCATTCCTCACAAATTTTCTATGAGATTTAAATCTGAGGAATTGCTTGGTCAAGGCAGGATTGCAATCTGTCGTTCTTGTAACCAACGTATCGTTGACTTCGCGGTATGAGAGGATGCCCCGTTTTGTTGAAATAGAAATGTTTCCTCAACTAAATCCTCTGCCGATGGTATCATAAATGTCTCTAAGATGTCTTGATATGTCTGTGCATTGACACGTTCCCGACAAATGCGCAGTTGTCCAACGCCGCTAGCACTCACGCATCCCCAGATCATGACGGACGATGCAAACTTCACGGATCTCTTGGTTGTTCTCCATACACGCGGGCCTTGGTTGCCACAGGAGAGAGAAAAAAATATTCGTCACTGATGAGAACGTTATTCCAGTCGTCTTGTCTGCCCACGAACCTCTCTCTGCACCATCTGACATGCGGTTGTCGTTGCTTTTTCGCTAGAGATGGCTTCGTCTTGGAAACACGGCAGTCGAAGTGCGAGACGTGCAACCTTCGGCATGTGGTTCGGCCCGAACCACATGCAGAAGGTTGCACGGTTGCACGGGCCGAACCACGGCCAAAGGTTGCATTTTTAAATACTACAGGCGATGCCATTATTAATGGCATTGCCTGTAGTATTTAAAAATAAATAAATCTATACATATAATCGAGATGAGTTAATAACAATAATAATAATAATAATAATCAGCGCAGAGCCCAAACCGTTAGGAGTTAAAAGTTAAAATTTGGTACACAGTTAGGATACGTCACGAGAACGCACACTAAGAAAGGATTTTTCGAAATTTCTCCCCACAGGGGAGAGGGAGAGGATTAAGTTTTAACACTTCCACGATGGAAATTCCATCAACGATGGAAGTGTTAAGTAACAATGGAATTGTTAAGAGAAAGCGACGTGCAAGATGCAATTTTTTTCGTTTTTGCGGGAAATTTTCAGACTCATCTAAAAATTCTCTAATTAGTCTGGGAGACGCAAGACAGGAAGACCCAATTCTTGCATTCTGTGAAAACAGGTAAAGTTGACTATAACGTAATACGTATAACGTAATCTTCGCTATCGTTACTTTTGTCCGAGCAACGTCGGGCCTACCTGCTAGTAAATTAATTAATTAATAATAAGCTTCATTTTATTTCTAAGTTTTAAAACAAACAAACACACACAAACAGCATATGATCCTCGCGATTTCATATTTCAACAAATAATCATATTCTATAGAACTGAGCCCCCAATGAAGGTATTTTTGTGTTCCAAACTACTGAGGTCCGAGTTAAAAAATTCAACAAAACAGTATTTTGGCTCAAACACCTTATGCCTCCGAGAATTAGTATTTATTATATTACAAACGTTCTCGGAGGCATAAGGTGTTTGAGTCAAAATATTCAAAACTCTGAGTGTTTATTAAAATATAAAACAGTATTTGTGACGAAAATGTAAATAATAATGCTTTAGAAAAATGTTATACTTTAATCGAAGGAAACTGTTCTTTAGGAAAACATTAAGTGTGAAAAAGTCTAACCTTAAAAGAAATGCCAGGCTTCGGGTAGACTATGACTGCGGAAATAGGAATTATTTTAACCTCAAACAACTATTAACATAAATAGAATTAGGAAAATATCTTATGCATACGTAACTACTACCAAAATACCCACGCAAATCTGACGAAATTTAAAATACAATGTATTTTTAATTATTTGAAATCTTCGGTGGGTTAACAAAAAATCTTTTGTGCCGAGAATCGTGAACGTATACAATTGGTAGAATATAGCTTATGGGTTAAGACTTAATGCTTACTGTGATTGGTTGTGAGTAGGGTTTCTCAAACGGGATCACGGGATCCCGGTTGTTTTTTAAACTCGGGAAATATCCCGGGAAATTTTTCTTATCCCGGGAAATCCCGCAAATTTTTTAAAAATTCACTTTTTTCTTATTTTGTATTAATGTTGGGGAAATTTTGCAAATAAAAAGTATAATTAACTCATAAACTGTCAGAATACATTTGTATTTATTAATTTTAAACCTACTTATTAGTTTATTTTTTTTAATTTTTACTCGTTATGGCACTTCACAAATGGTCAATAATCGATACGTTGCTTATTTGTGGCAGGACTCTCAAAATTCTTTCCCTGTAATATCTGTAATAATTGTGCTTATGTTGTCTTAATTTTTAACCATGCCCAGTAGCTTCAATAACTGCGTAACGCCAAGCTGTGCAAATTGGGCCAGGATATGAACAAAGTCTGCAAGTATGAAGTTTTTCTTCATAACATGATTATTTAAAACAAACGAACTGCCGAATTATTGGGCTATGATGTTTCAATTAAAGCAGTCGAGGTAGACAAATCAAGAATACTAGGGAACAAAAGAAGTACTACAATCTCGAAAACAAACTAGAAATCTTTCGGGATATGGGTGAATGACATAATAATATAGTAAATACATAATATTTGTCTTCTCTTAAATGCATTAAACACGATTCCAATCACATCAATTGAATCGGAAAAGGCATTCTCGGTAGCGAGACTTTTCGTTACTAAAACAAGAATTAGATCGAGTGATGGGAGTATCGACCATCTTTGCTTTTTAAAATCTTATAAAAATTTACAATATTTTGTATTATATTTTATTTAAAAAACAAAAATTGCCTTCTAAGTTAGAAAGTTTGATCTGAGTTCATTTTTCTAAAACTCAATTCAAAGCATTTTGTTGTTGTTGTTGTTGTATGCAGTTTCCAGCAAACTGTAATAAATTTTTTCTATTTGTGAAAATTTGTAGTAGTTCAAAGGAAATTTTTAATATATATCTTAACAGCGTTATTAATATGATTTTGGAGGTTGCGGAGCATCTTAAATTACTTTAAAAGACGAAAAATAATTATATCATTTGATTTCATGATAATTTGTATATGTTAAAAATAATTAATTTTGTAAGCACTCACTTCGTTTAACCTTCTTATCCGGTACCGCTTGATCATCCAAAACAAACGTTTTCGTCCTCCTCGAGGACTGCCTCAGGTTATTTGCACAAAAGAACAAACTAGAGCCGTATTCTAAATAGCCGGGGACCCCGAATACAAGCTTGGACAAAGTCATGCCGAATATTGAAAGGCTCATTAGTGGCATGAATGATGTCCAAAAGGAGTATTACAGATGGAAAGCCGCATTAGAAATCTGTTCCGACGAAAAAAACGAAACACAGGATAAAGGTTTTTGGCATCTTCTACAAAAAACCAAGAACTGGCTAAAGAGGGAACGAATCAAGGTATTGAAAGCAGACAAGAGCAGAGCATTAGTACTCCTGAAGGAATCCACATACAGAGCTCTTATGCAACAATACATCACCGACACAGAGTGTGAGCAGATTGACGAAGAGTTTGTATACAAACTACAGGCACGATGCACACGCTTTACAAGAACATCTCTTGCCGGTGAACTGAAATTCGAGAAGGATGGTGGTGGCCTCACCAGATACGCCTAAGTTATTTGCGTTTGCGAAAACACATAAGCCCACACAGTCTATTAGACCTATTCTAGACAAGGCCAGATCTCCAACGAAACTCCTGGAGAGAGCAGTCCACAAAATTGCGATGAACCATCTAATGGATTACAATCTAATTGTCAAGAACCCCACAGAACTAATAGACATACTAAAGCAAACGCAGCTTACGGATGGGGCACTCATCACGGTTTTAGACTTTGTCTCTTTATACCCGTCGATAAGATTAGAACCATGTTTCTGTGCCCTGAGGGATCTCCTGTTGGCCAAATGCAGAACACCAACACACCGTAAGCAGGCCCTCGAGCTAGCCCACCTCATGTGTTATAACTCCATCTTCCAATTCAACAACAGAGCCTATATACAGAAACGTGGGGTACCCATGGGCAGCCCGCTATCAGGCGACCTGTGTGAATTAGTTCTACGTAAACTAGAAGAAAACATCATTCCGCAATATAGCTCTAATATGGTTTTATACAAAAGATATGTGGACGATGTATTCATCATATGGAAAACGAACACGAACATCTTCGATTTTGTAGGTCGCATGAACAACAATCCTTACGGGTTGACCCTAAAAATTGACCAAATGTCCAACACCAAGATCCACTTTTTGGATATCGACATCAAACTAAATGGAACAGAGATTGAAACTGGTATTTACTATAAACCTGGCTACATCCCATGGTTTATTCCAGCAAGATCGGCCGACCCATACACATATAAAATTGCAGCCTTCCGTGCTTTGGTTAGAAGAGCGTATACACACCCTTCCAAGTTGAGGGATACTAAGATGGAGCTACGGAGGATAGAACGCATCGCGATGGCACATGGATACGAGAAAGAATTGGTACGAAAGCTAGCACGATCCTATTCCAGAACAAGGGATACGCAAGATACACACGGGGATCGGAGGCAAGAACCGAACAGCCGATACGCGGTGGTTGAGTACAGCCGGCGATTAAAGACATTGTACAGAAAAATTGCAACAAAAACGAGTACCAGAGTGGCATACAAAAGGTCACAAGATATATATAAATTGTTGCGCAACGTCAAAGACAAATTGAACCCTCTTCGAGCACCGGGGGTATATAGTATCCTGCTAAGGGATGACAGATTTGGGCGAGAATTACTATACATCGGCTCAACGAAAAGGTCAATCCAACAAAGGGTCAAAGAACACAAATACGATCTAAGCCATGAACGATGTACCACCGCCTTGTCAACCTACGCTTCAGATCCGGAAATTCACGCTGATCTGAACAACACCAGATTGATAAACGCGGCCTTTCAAACGGATGACATCAGGGCCCTAGAAGCCCTAGAAATATACAGGGCCGGCCGTACTGGAAAATGCATTAATACTAAAGACGGCAATACTCTGTCATACGCGTGGCGTTACATATGTGATGAGTACGAAAACGGCAACGCGACATAGCGCACGCGTACAGTTAAAACTATATCCGAATATTTTAAAAGTTCCTCGAGACATTAATTCAAACTATTTAGAATACGGCTCTAGTTTGTTCTTTTGTGCAAATAACCTGAGGCAGTCCTCGAGGAGGACGAAAACGTTTGTTTTGGATGATCAAGCGGTACCGGATAAGAAGGTTAAACGAAGTGAGTGCTTATTAAGTTAACCGGTATTAAAGACGAGTAGATTGATAATTAATTTTGTCCCGGGATTACCCGGGATCCCGGGAAACAGTTCACTTTTATCCCGGAATCCCGGGACAAGCAAAAGACCGGGAAATGAGAAACCCTAGTTATGAGTAACATCTGTTTATTCCATTGTACCGATTACCGTTATCACATTAATAACAAATGTTGTTCAAATCTGCTTTTAAATTTTAAAAAATTTCTTAATAATTTCCCTGTACTAAATATTTCCTAATATGAAATTTAAATAAGTTATGTTATTTTTATTTGATTTTTATCGTTATTCCCACGAAAACAAAAATAATAATAAGCATTTAATGAATAATTTTTATGCATATTATAGTGCTACGAGGTGCAATTCAATTTTTTCTTAATCCGTTTAAACGGCCTATTTTATATAAATTAAAAAGAAACTCTATTTTGTTCCTAAGTTTTTATTTGTCGAAATCTTTCTTGGACAGATGTCAATGTGTCTAAAATGATATTGAATATCTTGTAGTTGTTCTAAGCTTTGTTTTCTCATCGAAAGTAAGGACGGTGTCTTCAGTTTTGTAATTACTGTAAGTAAATTCTTTTTTCTGCAAATATTGGTGTTTTTTTTTTTTTAATTTTATTCCACGTATCTCTGGTTGTTTATCGAAAACGAATGTTTATAGTAGGCTACGTTTGGGGCTACTTTTTAGAAAATTTTTGTCTACAAAGGTAAATACCCTGGCAACACGACTCGCGCTTATGCACGTGATCGAGAAACGAAGTGATTGACCGAGATGTTCCTGGCGGAATTTTGCAGTTGGAGACTAGTGGCTTAGAATTTTGGGACGGACTACTTCCGTGAGACGATGTAATTCCGTTTTTTCCTTAAATTTGTCAGCTTTTCCGTTTACCGAGCGTGGGCAGTCGGACGCCGATAGCTCCCGTCTTCCGTTAACCGGCGCTTTTTTACCCGTCGTCCTGTCTCGTTCGTATTTGTGGATGGCGCCAAAATTCTAAAGGTGAGTATCATTTTTGTTGTTTTTTTCGTCCGAATTAAAATACCATTCGGGCCGAATTCGAGCTCCGAGCGAGACGGTTGGAACCTTATCGGAGCCATAGACCGTACCGATGGAAGCAAACCTCGTCGGCACAATTCTAGATGTTTATGAGGAGGTCGGAACCTTGACAGGGCGTTAGAGCATATTAATAGGAACAAAAAAAGTCTAATAAACCATGGGTGTACGGGCGACCCTTCGCGAGATATAGGCCCCTAAGATGACTATCGACATCGGAAAATTCCAGAAAAAAAACAGTGGGACGCACATTCTAATCTAACCTAACCTATTTTAATAAATTACCATAATTATTAGCAACCAAATTATTAGAATAGGTTAGGTTAGAACGTGCGTCCCACTGATTCCTTGTTGGAATTAGAGATGAGCGCCATCTTGGCTACCTAAGGTAACACTAACCAGAACGGGTACCGGTTACCCTTCGCCAGTTACTGCCCCCAAAATCGGGTGGCGCGAGATGTCCAGTCGCGTGGCGTTTAACTGCTTACAGGGTTGGCAACTGGAAAAAATAAAAGTAGCTAAAAGCAAACAAAAAACACTCTAAAAATAGCTAAAAAATTTTTAAAAATTCTCTAAAAAAATAGCTAAACAAAAAATAAAAACCTACCTTTAATTAATCTATTTTTAACTTTATTCAAAAAGTCCATTCGTTGCTAAATTCTATTACTTCTTCAATTTCTTGGAAGGCCTTCTTTTGTAGCATGGGAAATAGCTAATTGTAATGAATGACAGAGGCAACGTACCAGAATCAAAGCAGGTACTTTGGCTTTGAGTTTAGCATATACACCATTATTGATTGCTATCATTACAGAAGCGTTATCTGTTCCAATTGCAATGAGTTTATGCAAATCCAAGGCATTATTTCTCAAGGAAAATTTAACTGCTTCACAAATTGCATCAGCATTGTACTCTTTAAGTGGTACTAAATCTAAAAAAGTTGTAGTTATGCATTTTTTATTTTGAGAGTAATATCTAATTACAGTACCCAAAAGCTTGGAAATTGAAATGTCATTACTTTCGTCAATTAGTAAACTATAGTTGCTATCACCTATATCAACTATTAAATTTTCTTTAAAATGTGGTGCTAAAACATTTGAAATCATGGTTGAACATTTTGTTCGACCAATAGTCAGATTATTACAACTTTTGCTGTCTGAAAAATTTGTTGTACAGAATTTAGTTAGTTTGTCTACATGACTTATAATACAACTTTCTGCTACAAAAAGTGCCATATTTCCCTCTGTTCTATGAACATTTGAACTTTTAATAAATGGAAGAATATTTGCACTCCGCTGAAAACTAAACGATGGCTCGGCTTTTATATGTTTTTGAGTTTTCCTATGCTTTTCTAAATCACTTACTTTTGCTACCAAAATGCAGTTACAATATTTACAGCGACACTTTGTATTTTCTCCTTTTATTTCCTGCAACCAGTTTTTATACCTATCGTCACGTAGCCATTCTATTCGAAATTTTTGAGTGTATTTTCTTTCATTTGGCATTTTCACTAATAACAGGGTAATAAATAATAAATTGCAATACCAATAAATAATAGCAAATAATATTATCACAAAATGACACTATATTACAGCACTTGGTTACTCACGAGAGTCATGATGCGGGATAGGTAACTTATAAGGATTCCCAAATTTTGAATGTAACAACGATGACTATCAAACTTTAAGAAAATTGACAAACTATTTGAATCAGGATTGGACCTGCTACTGCTAGTCGCGACGATAATGTCCATTAAGCTTTGTCCCCTTTACAAATGTTTACCATATTTGGTCATGATAAGAAAACTTGAGCTCTGATCAGTGTTGCCACTTATTAAAAATAAGATTTGCGACTCATGCACATAATTATTGCACATTAAAGATAATATAAATGAAGAAATTTATTAAATTTTAATAGTTTCATGAAATTTTTTGATTTTGTGAAAAATCCCTAAAATGTAGCTAAATTTACTTTAAAAAACTCTAGAAAAATCTCCATTGCTAAATTTCAAAAAAAGGCGCCAACTAAAGCAAAAACTCGCCAAATTTAGTGACTTTTTTGCTAAATTGGCAACACTGACTACTTAGCCCAGACGATTATACGAGCTTCGAGTACCGTGGAGTATTCGATGTTATACAGTTTTAAGGGGTGTGGGACTCTCCTCCTCCGGGCGCCGAGCTGCGAGTGATAGACAAGTGTTAAAAACTGACCTTTTGAGGCGGAAGGTCGCATGTACAGGTACGGTTCCTTCGACTTTTGCTCCTATAGGAGGGTCTACATTTCTTGGGGGTGCAAAACCCTCTCATTTGGCACGGTGATGAGTACAGCACTTTTATAGCATGGATTCACTCTAACATGGTTCGAGAATTGGGAACATCCCGCATATAACACAGTGCCTTTATAGCACGGGTTCACTCTAACATGGTTTGGGAATTAGGTAAAACCCTCGTACAACATGAAATGTATTAAAACTGTTACCAGTTGATGATTTTCATGCTGATATCATCGTATAGGATGAATAATCTCTAGTAAAATATTTACTTAAATATGTATTTTACCTTTAAAAAAAAATCTACTATATAAAGCTGAAAAACCGGATTCTATCGCTGTATGCAGAAAATGGCCACTAGGGGTGCCCCCTAGCAATTATTTAAATTTAAATTAACAATATAAATTATTTTATATTTTTACAGTATAATATTCAGTATATTATTATTTTTATTTGTAATTTTGTATGCCCCGATGCCTGCATCGACCTTTTGTGAATCCTAATGATGGTGGACTTCACGCCGATCTCTGAATAAGCAAGAAACGAGAAAATTAACATCCAGGCGTTAAGTGTTTACGAATATCGCTATAATTACTAGCGCTTTTGACGAAACTATTTTCGTCTTCCTCAGGTAGATAAAAACGGTTAAAATCCTTTTTTCGAACCAAAAAATTTTCAAAATGCAAAAACCGCTCTAGAACTTTGGAAGAAAATCAACGATGGAACAGAGCGAGAAGAAATTTAAATGTGCACGTGTGGTGACGTAGCGCATGCGCTATAAATTACTGAGATGTGGAGCTAGAGGTGTTGTTTTAATCTGTTATATAAGTTAACCCACATAACAGGCAAATCAAGCGTGGGAGTGTTGCATGGATTTAGTGCAGCGGTAAGAAAGGCCTCCCAAATAAACACGATGCTCCTGTTATTACAATGCCTGAGCATCATCACCTGGTCCCATAGCGGGGTGTATAGGTGCTGTAACACCATTCTTGCTAGTTCGGTGTCTCCTTTGCCTGCCCTGATGGAAAGTTGGTTTTCGGAAATACGACAAGCCAACATTCTAGTTGTCGCACCAACGTAGTGGGTGCGAATACCGGATGCAGTATTTTTCAATGGGATAGAGTAAACTCCAGACCTCTATAGTACGGAGGTAGCATCCCTATCGTTGCACAGTAGCCTCCTAAGATTTGGCTGTGGGGAAACTAGTAGAAAGAGCGCGTGTTGCCTAAAAACACGGCAAATACATATGGTGACTCGGCCACAGAATGGTAATGCGGGAAGGACTACCGTGCGTACATTTGGAACATGTAATACCGTGGGAGGCAAGAGCGATCTTTTGACCTTGTTTAGGAGGTACCTGTACTTGGCATTAGTGTACCCTGCCATGTGTACTGCTGAGCGGATGGCATTAAGTTCAATGTCGACAGCTGTTTGACTGGAAGATAACAAAAAAAACCTTCTAATTAATGGGGCGATAGCTGCATTAACATAATGCTGTGGCTGGAATGCTGTAGCAGGGATTAAAGGTGGTAAGCAGTTGAATTTATGGAACACGGAGTACGATAAAGCTCTCTGGGATTTGGAGATGTTTAGATCTAAAAATGCAATAGCCCCTTCATTTTCTTTTTCCCAGGTAAAGCTGATGGTAGAATAAATTTTCGTGAGTGAACTACCTGAGGAAGACGAAAATAGTTTCGTCGAAAGCTCTAGTAATTATAGCGATATTCGTAAACACTTAACGCCTGGATATTAATTTTCTCATTTCTTGCTTATTTTGTGAATCATAAATCTGATTTAAAGACGGATTTAACGGCATGTTTTTTTAATTTTTGGAACCTAAGAGCCGCCGCAAACTACAGGAAGCAAGAGCTAGCGTACGCTCGGTCGCGCTTCCAAGCCCCGCCTTTTTTCCCATGATGCTATGGGCCATTGTTGCTAGGTGAGCTACTCGAGCACGAAGCAGCCGCAAACTACAACGTTTGCTGGCGTAATGTAGTCCACATGACCTGGATTCCACAGATGTGGATTGGCTATAGAACAAAGATTTTATTACAACCTATACTTGTAATCAGTCAGTTTTCGTTCCGAACTTTGAAACAGCATGGGAAAAATATGCCTAGTAGTTAAGCCTAACTAGGCTTAAGCCTATTTATAAATAGCTATTTACTATTTTAATATACAACGTTTATACCATTTTCTTTTCAATACTGAATGTAATTGAAGTTCAAATCAAATGCAGTTCGATTCAAATTACTGTAAAACGGTTAAGCTTGCTGATGGAACAATTCTCTTGTGCTATGATGATGATATGGTGTGTGAGAAGATCTCGGTGTAAATTTACTGCATAATTGTTAAAATTAATGCTTTACGACTCAAATACCGTGTGTTTTCCCTTCATAACTGTATTTCCACGCTTGTGAAATGCTAGTTGCATCTTTATAGTTAATGCACGTGTTTTTCAATCCAGCCTTGTAAATTTCTAGTGTTTCCATTATTCTAAGCTGGTCTGTGCGGTGGGTGAGTCTTATGATACGAGCATTTTTTAGATCTGCAGTGATATCCGGTTCAGCAGCTGCCTGCTCAAGGGCGGTGGTATGTTTCCGTTCCTCTATGTCGTATCAGTGTTCCTTCAACCGTTGTTGCAGGGAGCGTTTGGTAGAGCCAACGTAGACCATGTTATTATTAAATCTGCTATTTCACATAGGGATCTCATATACTCCTGGAGCATGATTTAAGTCTACTGAGTCCTTTCTATTGCGGAGTAGGTGGCCTACAATATGCCATCCTGTTTTTTGTGATGTTTGAAATTTGTCTATAGATTCCATCAAGGTGGCTGTTGTACGTTACAACTTTCCTTATTATGTTGTTATCATCCGACCCTACCACTTCTGTGTGCCTGTTGTTTCTGTTCCCCTGCGTGTATGTGCGTGCGATGTTATATATTAGGTTCTTGCTGTACCCGTGTGTTGTTGCCATTTCTTGTATGTGTGTGAGTTCAGTTAAGGTGTCCTCATACTTAGAATTGTGCGTGAATGTACGTTTGGTTAAGGCTCGGAAGGCCGCAATTTTGTAGGTATACGGATCTTCCAAGTTGGAGGGGATGAATAACGGTACGTAACAATTTTTGTAGAAGACCCTAAACAAGATTTCATTGTTGTGTAATTGTAGTTGCAAGTCGAGGAAGTGTGCTGACGAGTTGCTTTTTTGGTCTAGTTTGAGGGATAAGCCATATGGGTTATTGTTTATTGTGTTGAGGAACCTATTAATGTCAGGTTCATCCTTCCATATGATGATGATATCATCGACATACCGCTTATAAAGTAGGATGTTGGAACTGAAGGCTGGAATGATTTTATGTTCAAGTTTCCTTATTACCAGCTCACATAGATCCACCGATAGGGGGCTGCCCATTGGAACCCTGCGTTTTTGTAGGTAAGTTTTATTACCAAAACGGAAGAAGGATGAATGGCAGAGTATGTCTGTGAGTTCTAAGATTTGTTTGCGGTGTGCTGAGGTACTAACCTGGTTAAGCAAAATGTTCCTTAACTCGCAGAAGCAAGGTTGTATTTTTATAGAAGGGTATAGGGCATTAAAATCTAGGACAGTGATGCATGTAGTGCTTGTGGTGGTAATTGCCCTCAATGCTTCGATTAGCTCCAAAGAGTTCTTGATGGTCCAGGGGTATGTGTTTATGCGCTCATGTATGATTTTGTGTACCGCCATTTCTAAAGGTTTGGTAGGTGAATTCGCTTTATCTAGTATCGGTCTAAGGGAAGGGGTCTCCTTGTGGGTTTTGGCAAAAGCAAAGAGCCTAGGGATGGCCGGAGAAGCTACCATTGCCCTACGCAATCCCCATTCTTTAGCAAAACTGGTTTGTGTGAGACGCTTCACCCTTGCTTGTAGTCTTTGTAGGAATCCATCATCAATGTTTTCACATTCCGTGTCATTGATGTATTTTTGCATCATGGAGTTCTATGCGTTTCTCTTCATTAGAACAATAGACTTGCTTTTGTCTGCTTTGAGGACTACAATATTCTTATCCTTTAACCATCTCCTTGATTTATGTATTAATTTCTAGAAACCATTATCTAAGTTTCTATTGTTGGTTTTACTTATCTCGATTGCAGTTTTCCATCTGTAATACTCTTTGTGGACGTCAGGCAGTCCTGTGATGAGGTATTCTACTTCTGGCATCACCCTCTCAGGTTGTATAAGCCGATCCTTAGGAGCGTACGTGGGCCCATGTTCTAGCGCATTGATGAGGTAATGTGGTGGGGAGATGTTGTCCCAGCATATCAGTGAGATGCTATGTAACGGATTATTTTTACAAAACCAACAAGCAAAAATATGAAATGGAAATCTACCAAGTTCACAGGAAATCTTCCAAATTAACTTTGATGATGTAGAAGTTTCTTGGGGATGGATGGTTAGGCAATGGAACTTGAAAGCCTTGCTTTTACCTTGCTCAATCCTTAGCTCTACCTTGTTCGATCTTTAGCTTCATCTCCTTCTTATTCCTTTACCACATGAATATTTTTTTAGGGTTTAAAAAAATGTGTTTTTAATGTAGGATCAGTATTAGTGAAAAAAATTCAAAAAAAGTTTGGGTGAATTCGTTGATATTATAAAGGTACAGTACTGTACATAAGTTTATTGTATCAGATCGGCTACAAATTGGGATTAGATATGAAAATATGTGAACAACTTGAATTAGAAATCATCCATATTTATTATTATTTTTCTTACACATTAGTATGAAACAATGAGAGGCAAGTTTTTGTTTAAACACAGGCTTGCACCACACCTATCATCTGAAGCCATTGCATCTCTTGGTGAATCTGTGACCAGAGTGACCAATGGCCTACTTGATCAACTCAAACATCTTTAGGTGGAGTGTAGGCTGTCAGAGCTCTGTCTTTTTTCTGTTAAATTTCTTCCTAAATAATTTCAATTGATCTTTTGTGTTTTGTCGGATTCTTTGATCGTACATTATGAAGGCACATTCCAACCTCTACGGAAATCTGCCATTGACATGACTGATGTTTTGCAGTTTGATGTAGGATTTGTGTTGTTTTCATCAGCACTTTTCTAACATTCATATAGTAGTCTGGCATTTGACAACTGCCAAATCTAAAGGTGATAAAAAGTCTTGAAATACCACTTATGAGGTGTGAATCTCTGTCATTAAAGTTAATAATTTTTTTCTCACTTACTGTAATTTTTTGCTATTTACATAGTTTTGTAGTTTCTTTTTTCATGTATTTTTTTATTTTTTTCTGTGGGTCTTCTATTAGTTCTGTAAATTCATCTGTTAATAGAAGTTCTGATTTTTTCCTATCCTCTCATTCTTTTGTAACAATGATAATTTGGTTTACCTTGTCTGCTTTAATAAAATATATTTTTTTTTAGATATTTCTTTCATATTATACATTTTTGAGAATATTTTTTTCCTTTCCTATCATTTATTGCTATTTCACCTTTAGTTTATATTTGTTTTTTTAATTTTTCAATATCTTATTTTATTTCGTGCTTTACATTTTTTCTATCATCTTATTTTATTCTAATTTGTGTTACTGCTTTATCAATTTTGGATAAAAACATTAATTGCTTTATTATTAAACAGCATATTATATTCCAGTTTTAAGTTCAATATATTAGTTATTATAATTTCTGTATTTTTAGAGTTGTCTTATTTATTACTAACTTATTTTCGCAATCTCTTATCCAAACAATTGTTGAAGTTGCTGATCTTTTCTGCTGTTGTATTGCCAGTCAATAAGTTGTTTTAATTGACATGTATTTCCTTGTAATCTTTGTCTGTATATGTCAATTCAACAGGAATATTGTTTTTATTTTTAAATCATATTGCAGATTTTATTCTGTCTTTCGGTTTTTCCAAACGTCACTTTGTTGTAAAATTGCTGAAATAGATTTATATAGGCTTAATGTTGTTGGTTTAAACTCCTTTCTAAGAAAGCATTTCAAATACTGTATATCTATTTTACATCTTGACTGGAGTTTTCTTAATTTATATATCTTTGTCTATTCAGTGTATCACTTAAGTTTAAATGTCTTGTATACTTAAAATATGTAATTAAATATATCAATGGTGCATTTTTTTTAAATTTTTGTTAAATATATGAAAATTTTAAGGTTAAAAACAAATAAACGTTTTTTACATTTAATCAGAGAGAAAGCCAATACTAAGGTTTTCAAATGTTAGTATATATTATTACTATGCATTTTGGATGTATTTTTATCCTTTTTACACTCTTGTGTAGGTAATACAAAACTGAATACAGGAAAAACATAAAAACAGTAAAAAAAGAATACAATATCCAAACAATTCATATCATACAAACTGACCTTTTTCACAAAAAACAACAAAAGAAGTTTGTTTATACATTTTCTATCTGCAAGTTGTCGTTGGTCCATTTGTGCACTTTTTAAATTCTACTACATCGATCCACATGCCCTCTATTTTCATGTCATTATTTAAATTAATAGTATTATATGCACTTAAAAATTGCTGTTTTTTTTAAATCTACACAAATACAAATCTTTTTCTTTATAAATTATTTTAACATTATTTTTGTCAGTTACACATCCAAGTTGATTACAATGGTTTGTCTGTGGTGATTGATTATTTTTTAGTGTAATTGCTGCCTCATGTTATTGGACTCTAACCTGGGGCTGTCTTCCTGTTTTACCTATGTAAATGACTGGATCTTTTCATGTACAGTACAGTACATTTTAACTCTTATACTACTGTAACTTCATCTAGCTTTTCTTTATTTTCAATTTTATTAATATTAACATTATTTTTAATTTTATTTTTTAAATTAGCTGTTAGCACTATTCCATATTTCTTAAAAACATTTTTATATTTTTTGTATACACCTTTAATATAAGGGAATGACATATATATAGTATATTTTTTTATTTTTAACCATAAATCTATTTTTTGGTTAAAAATTGAGATCTTACAAGTGGTCACCACTTGTCAGATCTCTTCCTATTCTTGTTGCAACCAATATGGCTATCTAACAAGTTACTCTGACCATGTGTTTGATGTATAGTGCACAACTTTATGACATGAGACCAAATCATGTTTTTTTTTTTTTTTTCTATTGAAACATCTGGCTTTTCCTTCTTGAAGTTTACCACAGAATGTTGATGTCAAAATCATTTTTGTTGTCTTTCTACAGCAGTGATGAGATCTCTGTTGTTGACAGTGGCCACATATTGTTCCAAGTAGCCTCTTGGTTTCTTCTTCAGTTTGGAAGTTCATAAGTTAATAAGTTAAATAGACTATGTAATCAAAAATTCATAAGTTCTTCAGAACTTATGAATTTTTGATTACATAGTCTATTTCTCCAGGCAGTGCCAAGTGTAAGTATACCTTGATGAGCTAGATGGGTCAACAGAGGCAGACATGTGTAATGGTTATCAAAGAAACAATTCGTTTGTACAATCTTACGTAATTTTATTGTAGAAAAATACACGAAAATTCAAGTTTTCTTTCCTTTCCGACTTACGGAGGATAAGCAACTTCCAAATTCTAAAACATTATGTTAATAATGAAATAAAATTAAAGTTAAAAAGGTAAAAGACAAACCAACTTTGCAGAGAGAAACACTTTAATTACTTTGGGATATCCCCTAAATGCATTTCGCCAGTAAACTCTGCGTCTTCAGTACGGTTATTTCGTACACAGCTCAAATTCCGACAATTACCCATCGTGGGTTTCCATTTTAACATACCCAACAAAAGTTTCCCAGCATGCTGCTGTAAATGTGCCGTATTTAAATTAACAATATCGTTTTGCATAATTATAGCAAAGTGTTCTTTGAAGTTTCTTTCTAGAATATTTTTCTGTTTATAAACAATTTTTACATTATTAACATTAATTTGACAATTATTAATACAACAGCGTTGGAATATAGGATAAGTATTAACTTTCAATTTTGCGGCTGCTAGATATTCCGACAATCGGATGTTCAATTTTTGTGTTGTTCCCCAATATAGAAACTTGGATCAGTACACGTACATTGTAGTTTATAGATACTACTACTTCTAATGGATCCTTTTTAATACTTTTCATTACCATAAGTTCCAATAACCTATTATTTTGAGTAGGAGCCAGATTAATTAAAGCTTGTTTTAATTAATTAAGGATATAGTTATATTTTTCAAATAAATTTTCATATAAGGGAATGCTATTATGCTATTATTTAATGGAATCTTATTTCTATTAAATAAATATTACATTTTTGATTTATAAGGCAATATGATTTAAAATTAATAACCTTTTTAGCACTGCATGGTTTTTCAAATTTACAATACTCGGGATGATCTATAAGTCTTGAAATTGTAATATCTTAATATTTTATTTTATTATAATTTTTAGTTTTTTGGATGAATTTAATATTTGAGTAAATCTCATTTGCTTGGTTCACTATTTGAACAGATGATGATATTGTTCTATTGTATATAATTAATATATCAACAACATACCTTGCAAAAAATATAATGCCTTTTAAGTTTGGTAATTAGCTTTTGGTAAAAGATTTCACTGAGTTTGGCATTAAAATAGAAAATAGATTTTAATAAAACGAACGTGCAGAATGTTTCAAAGAGAACAAAATTTTTGAATTTAAAACAGGCATCCAGCAATTTTGTTAAGAATGTGCAAAAAGATTTTGACATGTTCGAATTCTTAAATCTACGGTGTGAGCGGCGCGTGCGTGGAATTGACACCGCGATGGCGATACGATGTTAGGCGCGTTTCGTTATTTAAACGCCGATACAATGCTACTCACATTCCAACTTCTATTTTAACGCCAAACTCAGTGAAATCTTTTACTAGAAGCTGGTTAAACCTTGGTGTGAGTACTTAACCTTGTTTTTGCTTAAGTTTGATAATGTTTTATCCATATCTAACATGTAGATTTCTGCTAATTTTGGGCCAATCACCGAATGCATGGAAATACCATCAGTTTGTCGATTAAAAGTTTTCTTTTACTGTAAAATAATTAATTTGGCACTGGCCAATAATTAAGTCTTTTAAGTAATTAATTACACAGGCTTTTTATAATTATCTCATTATTGATAAAAGGATACATCAATGCTATATCCAAGCTCATTAACTTATAAAAAGAAGAAATTTTGCCAGAATATAATTTTGATACTGAAACATCTGCATTTTTTACACTGTATTCTGAGTTCAGGATGACCTGTAAGGACTTTCTAATAAATATTTCTAAATTATATAATAATGTAAACTTAAATTTTATAATTGGTTGACACTTATTCTGTTTGTGTTTTAATTCTAATGTTTAATTGGCACTTGTGCAGTTTAGAGAGTATGGAAGTTTGAGAGGTTTACTTCCATAAAATTAATCGATTCTAGATTAATTTCACTCGAATATTTCCAAAACACATATAATTTGTTGGAAATGATCGATATAAAATATGCTATAAACAAAAAATTGTCAGAATACTTATCGAGTGTACCCCGCTCGAAGATGCCATTGCTTAAGCTTGTTTTCGTCGCGGATCGACACGGCGGACACGTACGAAGCGTGTCACGTGATATTTGTTGGCGTTATTCAGTCACGTGACTACTCATTTCTGATGTGTTTCCTGATAACTTATTCTTTTTGCGAAGAATTCTCTGAACTTTGGAGACATCATTAATAAAAATATTAAGTTGTCATTCGATTCTAAATATGTATTAAAATCAACATATACCGTATATCTTGGCAGATAAGATGAGGTATAAATTTTTGTCAAAGTTTTATAATTTTTTTTGTATCTGTCTTATAAGAAGACCCCAGATTTTGAGGCCACTTTTATGATTCAACTATCGTCTTATCTGCCAAAATATATGGTAATAACATATGATAATGCAATAAATAACTAATAATTCTGCTCTGCTTTTAAACGGCCTAATCTCTTTCATATCGCAAACAAAATTGTATAATATTTATTTACATCAAGACGTTAGACATTTTATGTTGCATCTGATTAATATTTATCATCATACTATATATCATGATAGAATTATTGTCATTAGCCAGCGGTTTACCTTTGTTGTTCCGTATAGTCAATAATAATAATAAGTCGTTTCTAATTACAATAAAAATACTGTTATACAATAGTATATTATGATCTATCACATGATGTCTCCAAAGTTCAGAGAATTCTTTGCAAAAAGAATAAGTTATCGGGAAACACGTCAGAAATGAGTAGTCACGTGACGAATAAAGCCGACAAATATCACGTGACACACTTCGTACGCGTCCACCGTCCGATGTGCCGATCTGCGACGAAAACAAGCTTAAGCAATGGTGTGTTCAAATGGGGTACACTCGATAAGTATTCCGACATTGTTTTGTTTATAGCGTATTTTATATTGATCATTTCCAACAAATTATATGTGTTTTGGAAATATTCAAGTGAAATTAATCTAGCTCGATTAATTTTATGGAAGAAAACCTCTCAAACAGCTGTACCCACTAAACTGCACAAGTGCCGTTTAATTTAGGAGTCTACATTTTCTTTATAAAGTATTTCTTTACTTTGATATGTAGAAATGTTGCCTTCCTTTGCTAATTTCTTCAATTTTTTATTTAGCATTTCTTGTATTCCAATCGACAGGTCTTGTTCCAACTTTTCAAAATTTTCTTGTGATATTATTTCTTGTTTCTTATTTTCTAAATCTTGTAAATTCATTATTACTACTTGGTGAGATTTATCTGCTTTTATTAAATGAAGGTTGTTTTTTAAAAAATTTTTTTATTCTATTATATTTACATATGTAATGCCTTGCTTTGCAGTCCATAATTTAACCTTTCTTGATGTTTAGTTTCTTCAAATCTTCATTTATCTTAAATTCATATTTATTCTCTTCTTTTTTAAGATCATGTCGGAACATTGCTTTTTCTATATCGGCTATTGTATCTATTACTAAATAATAAACATCTTTAAGCCCGACGAGTATATAATGAATTACCAACGATCGCCTGAAATATTGGGCTATAATCTGGCTAATTGAATGATTGATATAAAGCAATTTGTTACTAGAGGTTAGTTCTTTTGTTCCAGAAGGTTCTAAATTTATTTAATAATTTACACATGCTGTTGTAGTGAAACAGATTCATAATTTAAATAATGGGACTTAACCATATACAGAACGATAACTATTTTTAAACCTCATTCTAAATGCAAATATAAGACTAAATCTATTCTGTATGAAATATAAATAAAAATGAAATTAATACCAGGAAGTAAGATACTGATAAATATACACACAAGCAAATGCAACACAAAAAACTTTTTATAACGTGTGGACAAAATAGGTTTTGGAATGCCATTTCTTGGTATTTTCCATTCCCTATGATATGAACAGAATGATGCAGATATGGAGAACATGCATCCTCAACCCTTCCCATAAGTTAGAGGATTTAAAAATGTGATTTCGAGGCATTAGATATGCTTTCTGTATCCTTTGAATTTTTACAAATAATCTCTTTATACAAATAATGGACTATTACCAAAGCTCCATTTCTTCCAATTCTTATAGGACTGCACCAATAAAAGGATTGTCACTATTCATGTTTTTATTGGTGCATTTAGCTATTTTTTGCAGTGGAGAGTTTGGTGATTTCAATTATTTTAGACAGTATTTCTAATATGACTTGAGTTTGTTTATTTTACCTGTTTGGCAGTTAGTATTGCTATGGAGGTAGTCACTATTTTGTTGCTGAATATTTATTTTATTCATTTATCTTTTTTTTCTTTGAAAATAAAAATAATGTCACATAGAGAATTGTTGTACCAGGGAGACACTTATTAGATAACATAACCAATTAAGAAATCTATAAAAAATTAAAAAATTAAAATGATGATAATACAAGTGTGTAAATGAATGTTAAGAACATTAATTATAATAACGTATTATTTTACAAATGGCTTTAAATTTATGAGGATCTAGATAGAACTTGTCCTTGAGATTTTCAATTGCTTTATGGTGGGAATGTAAAAATGATTGAATAGTGACATTCAAATGGCAAAATGGGATGTAAATGCAAGATTTTTGTCTTGTGATAACGGATGGGATGTAAATGTGGATATAGTCTGAGTGGAGTAAGCCATTAAAATATAAGTATATATTTGATCAAAGTATTGTATTTGTTTAAAGAGGAGGGGTAAACCTAAATGGGAACGGGCTACGTCCACTGAGGTAGGTGAGAAAGATTATTAAGAGTTAAATATGTTTTTAACAATTCGGCATTAAACTTATTCAATAAGGATACTCAGACCAAATTCCAAATAGGTAAAACATAGTCAACTATGGATTGAATATTAATAAAAAATGTGTGAAGTGTGTTTTTGTTGTATACGGATTTAAAATTATGTCAGATCATTCCCCAATGTATGCAGATTTTTTTAAATGAAATTTTCTGTTTAATTTAAATGACTGCCTGGGATCAAATATTAAACAGACATCTTGAATGATATTGGGTATTTGTAAGTTTTGGTTATCAAGAAATAAAATAATGTTAGGTGGTGATCTGATACGGCTAAAAATCACGAATTTCATTCTACAATTTATTGAGAGATTTAAAGTCTTGAATGAATTGTTTAGTTTATTTATATCACTTTGCAATATGGATTGGGAATAATTTGCAATTTTAATATAATCAGCATAGGCATTAATAAACGAGGAGGAAATAAGGGATAAAGATTTATCAATATAAGCGATAAACGTAAGATTACTGAGGATGGAACCCTGTGGTATACCAATTAATGGAAGAAAGTGAAATTCAGATGTTTTTATTTTATATGTATGTAATAGAAAAATCATTATTAAGCCATACGAAAATTCAATTATTTATATCAAATTTGGAGGAAAGCTTATCAAGAAGTATATTTGGAAGAACGGAGTCAAATGTCTATGTAAACTACATTCGTAGGATGTTTAAATTCAAAATTGTTTAAAAGTACATGTTGGATTTCTAGGGGGAACAATGGTTTATGCAGAGGAATGTTGAGCAGAGAAGATGCAAGAGATAATACATACTGATACAAGCAGATTTCAAATAGCGTGGCTGGAGCAAAAGAAATAGGATGGAAGGAGTCAGACTCTATTTTAGGAATTATGGAGACTACAGATTGCGTTCACTGTAAAGGTATAAACGCTTGATCAAGAAACAAGTGGAAAAAGACAAAGGCAGCAAAGGGTGCTAATTTTTTATAAAATATAGAAGGGCTGTTATCTGGACTGTAAGTAGAATTTGATAAAGAATTTATATCATTGCAAAGAACTGAAAAAATAAAAAGAGAATGAGAAGAGAGGTGGCCTAACTGATTTGTATTAGTAAAACTTGGATGTAATGGTTTAAAGCGTGTGTTAAAGAGTATATTAAAAAATTGGGATTTAACATTATTATAGACAATGTAAATTTTTTGTCCATCCTAAAGTGGCATTTTGGCTTGAGTTTAGACAATTTAAGAACAAATTGCCAAAAGGTTTTAGGGTCTGATGCAAATTCAGTAACAATTTTATGAAAGAAATTGGAGAATTAAGTTTTACATTGAATGAATTTGAAAAGTCAACATATTTTAAGATTTTGATTTGTCCGACTACTGGACCTCTCATCATATGGCTAGTAAGCAGAAATGAGAAACTTTAAATTTTCATTAGGCTTAACATCAACAAAAATTCAATGTGAACACCCAACGGAGAAAAATTTCAACATGGGATAGGTTAATAGGTTTTGTTCATGATCAGTTTTCCGAACAACTCCAGTCTTGAATTGTTTCGGATATTTGATTCTCTACTGTACTTTAATTATACTAAACACCAATTTAAGAATATTTGTTGTTGTGAACGTACTGATTAAATATATGTATATATATACCGTATTTTACGGACTATAAGACGCTACAGACTATAAGACGCACTTTAATTTTTAAGCATTTTTTTTTTTTTTTTTTAAATACATATAAGATGCTACGGACTATAAGACGCACCTGAATTTTGGAGACAATTTTTCGAAGAAAAAAATGCGTCCTATAGTCCGTAAAATACGGTATATATAGGTACAGTATGTACTGTACCTACATACTGCATTTACTTGAATATAAGACGACCTCGCATATAGGACGAGGTGTGACTTTAAAGATTAAAAGAAACGGCAAGGCCATATTTGGGACAAGACTGTCTCGGAGACTCACTACTAAGCGGGATCACTTCGATGCTCATGGCGGATTTCGTTCTCATTCTCCAATCATCTTCAGTATCGCTGGTTGTGAGCATGATCATTCAAACTGCACCGGCCATAGCCATGACCACAAGATCTTTCACGATGCATTTTCATTGAAATTAACCCATCGAATGTTGAAATTTCTCTCCATTGCACGATGCCCCAGGTACATTTTTGTCAATACGAAAATTTCCTGTGTTTGAAAAAAATAATGGTGGCTAATTCTTCAACCAAAAACCTAATAATCGGTGCCAGTCCACTTAAATTATATGGCAAACGTTTTCGGACACTTCACTGCGTCCTTCCTCAAGCCTTCTTATCTTCTTAAAACGATTTTCGAACAATCGAACTCTTATTTCCACTACGCACGTGCCAACCGAATAAAATTTAAAAAATTTAAAAAATCCTTTTTTAATTTTTTAAATTTTATTCGGTTGGCACGTGCGTAGTGGAAATAAGAGTTCGATTGTTCGAAAATCGTTTTAAGAAGATAAGAAGGCTTGAGGAAGGACGCAGTGAAGTGTCCGAAAACGTTTGCCATATAATTTAAGTGGACTGGCACCGATTATTAGGTTTTTGGTTGAAGAATTATTTACAATCCGGTGTTTTAGTAGGAGTTTATTAGTATAATGGTGGCTATTCTATTGTTTGAAATTATTTTTTTATTTTGCACAAACGAAATATATAAATCAGAAACTGCACACCGGGTTGTATAACAAAATCTACCTACTTGAACCTGTAACCAGTGCATATGAAGTTTATTCTTTCAAAACAAATGTTTCCCTAGAGGAAATTGAAATTTTTAAAGCTTATTGCGCGTCCACATGTATTAATACGAGAGACGAAATTAGCCTTTCCATGGCATGGCAAGCATTACTACATATGGAGAGATAGCGTTATACTGTCAATCTTGGTAAAGAAAAATGCTTGACAATGTGTGTGAATATTATCAATCATTTATCTTTCAATCAGGTATTATATGTATATTGATTTAACTTTCATTACCGTTTGGATGTTGATGGTCAAATTTGAACGCTTTTCAACACGTCACGTGACCGAATACACAAACAAACCGGACATTTGAAAACTAACATCGTTCGGATTATTTTAAATGTTCTTATTCCAATTTCGATCCAACTAGTTTTACCTGAAGAAGAACCCAGAAGGGGTTAGGAAAACATTTGTTTTGGAAGAATAAACTTCATACGCACGGGTTACAGGTTTAATTAGATAGAATTTATAAAATATATATATTAATAAATGTAAAAGAGAAAATAATTCTATTTCAGAAGTTAGTTTTAATATAAAATTATAACAATGCGCCATCTAGTTTCCAAAAGTTCTGATGATATGAGATATCTCCGGTAAATCGGTCAAGGTTAGCACGTGGCAACCAGAAATTTGTGGGGAATAACATGGGACATGTAAATGGGTTATTTTCAAAGATACATTTGTCAAAATTCGATTTAGCAACATTTGCTTTTCGAACTTCCCAACACACGTGTTTGACAAAATTCAATTTCACAATATTCGTATTTCCAACTTACCAACGAGCAACATACGTGCAAATCTCGTACTACTGCCTGTTTGTAGAGTGTCTCCATTTTGTATTTTATTGTGTTTCGGTTCTTGGTCCCCTGACTACCTGCAAGTCAGGTTTTTTTTTGTGCGCACGATTTGTGCACCTAATACTCTGTGCCAAATTTCAACTCCTGACATGTACTCCTTAATACCTCTAATCTGATATTACAGCAGGCAGTACGATTTTATAAACAAGACAGTCTTGTCAATAAATAAAATTGTATTTATTAATACAATTTAATTTTATTTTGTTTAATCACAAGTAAAATATCAAATGAATGTAAATGCACACATTGTTCGGCAAAAATTACTGCCATTTTAAACTTTAAGGAAAAATCTTGTAAAATCTAAAACATCATTTGTTCACGTAAAGCTGGACAATCGGAAACCTTTTTTTGCGAACTTTTAACAGTCAAATCCACTCTATCGATTATACTTATGAGTTTCTGTGAATTTTGATTTCCGAATAATCATCTGTTTTCACGTTGGAATGGATTAAAACTTATATTGTGCTCCCGTGTGATTTTGGAATTTCAACTGGAATTCAGTTCAAAAGCTTTGCTTTTCCTATTGCTATTCATCTTTATTCCTGACAGTATACAAGAACGATTGAAATTACATTACCCAGATAAAATACTTTTGTTTTTAAATACAAGAGGGTGATCATCCGGTAAAAAATGCGAATGCATGGTTCACAAAAGTTATTTGCAAAAACCCAAAGAATCTTTTGCTTGCATGTATGGGACGACCTATGATTTTGAAGCTGTGATAAATGAATAAAAACCTTGTCTTATATGCGAGTAAATACGGTATATATTATATGTCATTTATTTGAAGCTTTGTTAAAAAATATTTAATACTGTTTTAATATCTGATTGTATGTGATAAAGTGTTATACATCATATTGATGTATTTAACTACACATGTGATATTTCATTGTAATAAAAATCTACACAAGGTAATTACTGTTTTAAACGAGCCACACAAAAACATCGAGTGGGCCGCAGGTTGGACATCGCTGTTTTAAAGTTTACTCTGGCTCTTCAATAGTTGACTATTTGCCTTTGTCTCCTTTTAACTATTCTGTGGCCCTAAGGGAAACATTGTTTTAAATTACAACTACTGATGTAATATTTTTTATTTTGTTTATGGTAGTATCTGCTAAGTTCCAGAAATTACTTTTAGGAAGCATTCACAAATATCCTGATATTTGATTTTGGTGAGGTGGAAGTATATCAGCTACTTTATTTTTTTTTCAATAACCTTCTGCTTTTTCTTCTGCAAAATGTTCAACATTATGAGAATTGCTTCTTGGTAGATGAGTAGTTAACAAGAGCCTGACTGTCAGGATGAGTCTTCCTACTAATTGACAATTATTTGAGGGAAACTCTAACTGAAAAAAATATGCTAAAATTAATTGATTTCATTGGAATTTAAAATATTGTGGTAATCTAGTTCCTTACTAACCTCCAGTTTATATTAGTTGACATAAATGCTTTCTATATAGTGTTTATAGATCTCTCCAAAAGCACATAAGATGGGATGAGAATACTGCTGTACTGTTTTTATGTGCCTGATTCGAGGTGAATTTGCCATTCCAGCCAGTTCTCTAGAACTTTTGTTTGTGCCTAGTCTCCTCTGACTTTTTAACCTTTGCCTTGCATACGAATCATCAAAAAGCAAGATCAAGATTATATTCAGAGGTATTATGCCAAACTTTATGTAAACTCACTCTCTCGCAAAGATTAGAGAATTTAGCAGTTGTAAAGTTAGGAGAATTATTCAATTCTCGTATTTTAGTTTAGTTATCTTTATTAAATTTTGTTGTTTGCTTATTAAAATGGTCTTGATGTCAGTTCAATTGAAATCGGATGCCTATCGACTTGCCCATAATCTCCTTCACTCAAAATAAGCTCTCCTAGTAATAGGTTTCTATGATCTATCATTATCTCTTCTATTGCGAGTATAACTATCCTAACTGGAATCCTGACCAGAGAATAAGATTTTAAGATCTTTAATCTCCCTTTTTAACATTTAAAGGCCATCCACTGATCGAGTGTGGTTATTACTGAATTGTTGCCAATTAAGTGTCAATAGAATATCCCTATTGACCCTGGCTTCTCACAATAATAGGTTTTCAATTTTCAAGTTCTTTTCTAATGAAAATTTCAATAATATGCCTATCAATAGCTCTATATAGAAGGATTAATCACAGTAACAAGTTAAGATAAACTAGTTAACAAAAGAACAAAGTTAAATTAGACTCCCCAATATGGGTGTGCAATAGCAACACCATTAGCTGCTTCATCTGATAACCCTCTATTCTGTTTATATATACACACATATACATAATTCTTTAGAATTTTATCACTTTCTGTTAGTATTTTTTTCATCAGCTTTTGGGGATATATTAAGAATATGTTCTTTTCATGTTTTCTCATTACTAGTATTTTCTGCATGTCTCCTTTCTGTGATTGCTAATGCCTAATTGCTCTCTGGCTAAGCTTTTACTTATGAACAAAATTTCAGCTTTTCCTCACACATACGAGGCGTGTTTTTAAAGTAAGTACCGTTTTGAAATATAAACAAAAAACAAGCAAACATTTTTAACAAAACTTTTATTTATGTGAAAGCCCATATTTTACACTACTTTTCTACATAATTCCCATTAATATTGAGACACTTATTGTATCATGGGACCAGCTTTTGTATTCCATCCTCAAAGAATGTTGCCGCCTGATGAGACAACCACTGCAGAATGGTCGTTTTGACTTCGTTGTGATTGTTATGGCGCTGCCCTGCCAGATGTCTGTTCTCTTTCACTAGAGTGAAAGAGAACAGACGATTTGTTTGAAAAAGTGAACTGTCTACAGTCCACTTTTTCAATCAAATTGTCGATAACGACTGAAAGTTGCCCACTTCGTTCCTCATCGTGAATGTTTGTGCGGCCATTACTGAAGGCTCTAACCTATTTTCGTACCATTCCATCACTCATAATGCTATCACCATAAACTTCACTGATTTGGCGATGAATTTCAGCCGCTTTCGAGCCTTTAGCACTGAGAAAACGAATAATGGCACGCACTTCGCAGTCAGCGGGATTCTCAATGAGCGGTGGCATTTCAATAATACGCGAACAACAGTAAACACAGTCGACTGGCTCCGTAATGGCGTTTGTGGCTTCCCAACAGATGTAGGTACACAGCGTGCATGCACTAAGTGCCGACTGCAGCGCTCCAGCGGCGTTATATTAAAACGGTACTTACTTTTAAAAAATGCCTCGTATTACCATATTCTGCAATATTTATAATTTTATTTTTAAAAATGTTTCAATTGAAACTTTGAATAGAAAACATTGTTTGACTCTAGACAATTTCAAGAGGTAGAATTTTATTTAAATTTATTACTTGTTAATCTAAATTACATTATCCAGTACATCATGCTTTACAATCCACAGACTTACTTTTAACAGTACAGTCAAACCTGTTTTTATTTGCTCTTTTTATGTGCGCGATTTTTTTAATGCGAATTTTTAATTTGTGCGGTATAGTTGGCGACTAGTCTCGTGCGATTCGTCATGTCTTACGTTGACTTATTATAGCTAAATAAACTTATTATAGCATAAATGCACTTATTATAGTAATATTATTGCATGAATATGCGAAAAATGAAATAATTTACTTTTTAAGTCAACAAAACACCACCTGGACAAAAATATGTAAAACAGACGATAGACCAGACGATGCAGTCAAGTGCTGACATCTGTTGTCAATAAATTCTATTTCGTACGGTTTTGAGTTATTTTCTATGTGAGACTTTTTTTATGCGGTCCCTGTTGACCGCATAAAAAAAATATTTTTTAATTGTGTTGAGAAAACTATTATTTACAGCCATTCGTGAAGTTTCGTGAGATTTTTTTTAATGCGTTTTTTTTTTTAATGCGGTCCCTATCCCCCGCATAAAAACAGGTTTGACTGTACTTTATTTTCTAGGGTTCATTTGAAGGCTTGGCTTTATTTGAATTCCGGAGGTATAGTCGAGGAAATTTGGTGATTTCTGAAAACAAATCTTTATTGATTAATCAATATATCTTATAATACAATTTTGGTAATCTATTTTTAGACATTTTAAGGATTTCCATCCAGTATTGTAAGATTAACGGTTAATGTTACCTATGGTAGCAAACATGGCGACTGGAATAAACATCTACAAATTATTAATATAAAATATGTGTCTTTAGGTAATTTGGCAAAACGTTACTACTAAATGTTATGAAATAATAAAAATCTAATTACTTACTTTATTACTTAGTTTTTTCTCTTTTCTGACGTTTCCCTTCTACTGAACTTGAGTCTCTGGAACATGATGAGCTACTTTTTTTTCCTTTTGTTTTAAGAATTTTTTCTGTTTTGTTACCTTTATCTTCTTTTTTTTCTTTCTTACTAATATTGTGTGCTAGAGTGGCCGGAATAGTATCAGGTTCTTTCCAATTAGGTATTTTTCTGGAACCAGGATATATCATACTTAAATTTTTAATAAATGTACGAAATCTCTCTCCTGGATTTTTTAAAGGCCATTTGTTAAAGTTTTTGTACATAAATGCATACATATATGTATCCAATAAATCTTCAGTATAATGCTTTGGTAGATTTTATTTTTTTAAGTAATCCCACAACCTTTCGATATTTTGCGTATGAACACCTGTAATCGGATTGACAAAATTTTGAGTAATTTACTGTTTTGTGTATGATTTCTATTCCTTCTAAGTCATTTATGTGGTTATATCCTTTCCATTCGTCTGTCAATACTACACTGCCGGAATTTACATATTTTGATATAATCCAATTAAGAGTTATTTCAGATCTATCATTAAGGCTTGCATATAAAACAAGTTTGGGCCTCCCTGCATATACTTCCAACAACCCATTTGGTACTTTTTATTTTGCATTTTTTTTCATGTTTACATTTACATATTACAGTTTTGTCTATTTTCACTATTTTGCTAGGTCTTCCTAGTTTGAATGATGTCAGATTATGTAAAGAATCTAACAGTACGAAACGTATGAGGTTAGACCAATTTATCGCTGCCTTTTTTGAAATACCTGATACTATTGCTGAATTACTCGTACACTCTAAACCAAGATAGTGCCATATGAATGTCAAAATACTTGTCCAGGAAATATTGCCACATTTACCTTTGAACGTTCCTTTGAAGGCAGAACTATTCCGCCAGCATTGTTGGCAATGCATTACACATGAATTTCTGTCAGTCCGATAACTCAATTTGCATGTTTTGCCACGTTTAGAGCAAACTTTCTCAGTGTTGGAGACTCAATTTTACAGCAAATTTTAGACCACTATCAATTTTCTTATCTAAACCTAATTGAAAATAGTCTGCCTCAATTAATTGATAAAATTGTCGCCCGATACACATCTTCCAAAATTCGTCCGATTCAATACCATAATTTGACACGACAAATGTTTTTTTCCAACAAATCCCGAAATTGCTTATCCAATTATTCGATAAATATATTTCAATTGTTTAAATTCAATAGAATATTACTACTTAACTTATAAGGGAAAAAATCCAAAATTATCCAAACATTAAAGTATTATGTTAGTATGACAAGACACCTACATCACTTTCAATAACAAATTTACATAATTGATGATCAGTCATATCAGACCGCCCTCTACGGAGTTTGTTACTTGATAACCTTGTTTCGAGATTATTGGAAGTGCTGCCATGTTCGCTACCATAGGAAACATTAACCAGATTAACTTAATATAAATCATCAATAATCCAGGACAGCCTATTTATAATTTGACTATAAAACTTGGGTAACTCTGCAAGTTGTTAAAAAAAACTTTTAAAAAGCAAGACTATTTTCTCCAAGAAATCAACATATTCTATATTTCAGACAGGGGCAGCATATGTGACAACAGATATCACCAAACCATTAAATAACTTTAAACCAGTAACACAAGAAGCCGACTTTGCTTCCGTTAAGAATTTTAAGATTGACCACCTTGAACATATGGATGATACTAAGTGTTCAATAAAGTTATCCACAGTAATGCAAAAACAGCCAATGCTACAGAATAATAATCTAAATATTTATGAGTGTTTATAATTTCTATACATTTACCATTCCAGTATCATTTACCAGCTCTTGCCAATTTACAATTTTATTTAAAAACATTGCTTTTGTTTTAGGTGTATTTAGTTGCACTCCCATGTTATTGAAAACTTTATCAGAACATTAATCTTTACTGTATGGAATCTGATATTAAAACAGGAAGATCTGCATTTAATAAAATATGTATGTCTGTAAATATTTCAAGTGTTGCTATCAGAATGAATAAACACTTCATCTATCCATCAATAAAAATTGAAAATAAAAGAGGGCTTAAGACTTGTGTGGGATCACCGGGAGGTCGGACGGAGTCGGACCTCCTTTTTTCTCGGTTAACAGGTCGGTAAAACCTGCCCACTGCCTAGGATGGCTGTTCAGTCTGGAACTAATTAATTGTCAGGTCGAGTGGAGGAGGAAAGGGGGCTCGTTGATAAGACAGAGGCAAGATTCAAATAAATGACACCAGTTAAAATAACAAAGAGAATTTATTACGAGACAATAAAGAACAGTTGCGTGAAGCTCCTTAAGGTTTTGTAAAGATCCTTGATTCGGATTATTAGGTAGAGATCCGTGCTAGTTGTGTTAAGTGTCTCTCTTCACAGGAGATTAAGATGCATTCTCTCTCTTTCATATTTTGGACAGTTGTATATTAGATGGTCTAAGTGTTGTCTTTTATTGCCACGCAGTTAGCATCTTGGTCTTTTCCTACTCTTTGTAGGTACTCTCTTGAGTTACAGTGGTTTGAGTACAGCTGAGAGTTCAGGTAGTCTATCATATCCACTTTCACTCCTTCCTCTGCGTTTGGGAAAAGCCAATACATGTGCTTTCTTTTATCTCTGTAACTTTAGCGGTTTTGCCACTCTTCTAGGGATTTTTGCTTTAATACATTTTTAATGTGTGAGAGTGGAATTTTACTGTAGGAAATATTCTGTTTGTTTGTTGCCATTCTCGCCAGGGCATTCTCTCTCTCTATGCCAATATGGGCCTTGATTCATCTCACCTTAATGCTGTAAGGAACTGAGTCCGAACGTTATTTTTATTTTATTATTATTTTTCCGTTTTATTATCTTTTGTTTGGGGTTTATGTTTATTTAGGGCGAAGGTTCCCCACCACTCTCTTGTTAGTAATGAAAAATGAAGATAAAACAACTCACGGAGAAATAAGCGCCGTAGGAAAAATTTTGCGTACTTGCGCTGCCCGGCGGAAGTAACATTCCGCAGAAAAAAAAATGGAGGGGGGAGTCCCCACAATCACTAGTAGAGAAATACTTGATAAACTGTCTTAAACATCCCAGAAAATTATGATAAATATTTTGTAAACGGTTTATAAGCTTTGTCGGAAACTTAAAGCTGCCAGAAAAGAAAGTTAATGTTAGCAACTAAGTATGTAAATAAGGGGAGTAACCCAGCTCAAGTGTGACGTCACCTCACAGTATAAAACCCGTACGTTAACCGAAGAAGGAGAGGTGATTTCCAAACCGAGGTGAATTCCAAATCGAGGCGACTGTGAGAGCGAGGTAGATTCGAAAGCGAAGTATTTTCTGATAGAAGTCCAGATTGATAATTGGACGATCCAAGGTGCTAAAGAGGAGTTCGATTGACGATTTGACGATATCGAAAGTATTGAGGAAATAGTTTTCTTCGTATAGTGAGGTGACGGATAGACGTTTAATTAGTAAGAGATTTTGTTCATAGTTTCTAAGTATTTGATTTGTCGAATTTCAAAGGGGAATTACTATTAAGTTAAGCTAAGTTTATTGTCGGGTTGACTTGTTGATTTTCGTTAATAAATTTTGTTTGGAATTATTGATATTTGTACGTAGTACGTTCTAGTTATTAATTAAATATATTTGAACTTTTGATTTGACTTGGTATTTATCGTTATTATTACTAATCTTTCGGTGCACGCTTAAAAGCCCAGGCCTGGCAAACTAATCTCGAATCCGCGTAAAGTACCCGTTAGGTTAATGGAAGTTTCACCGACCGTAATTATAGTCAGTTTCCTAAGATACTAAAATTAAGTACTTTACAATGCTAGCATTTTTGATTTCTTGTGAAACCGTGTTGTGTATTGTCTTAGAAGTGTTGAACACAAGATTGTGTTAATAACAATCACATGGCTTTTTCCACCTTTATTTAGTTTATACGGTACATGTTTCGGGCCTTGTGCCTCTCATCAGTCAACTAAAATAATATAAGAAATAGTGTATAAAGCGTTTTAACATTATTTACAGGCAAATTGTATAAACATTTTAAAACGTATGTAACGTACCAGTCTTTCCCTAGTATGGCACTTGCACATGGTAAGTTTGCATATTACAAACTCGAGAATTAGAAGGTTTTAAAATTCTTGTACATCCATTTAAATTAAAAAGGTACATCTATTTAATATATATAACAGTAATTCAAATTACAATCCCAGACTATTGGGTATAGTGAACAGTTCTTTACATTATTAGTTATCTTCTTTCTCCTATTAGAGATGATTAATGTACTGTACGTTTTCCAAGTTCGTTTGAGCACTTCCTTTGGTATGTTTATGTTGAAAGGAATTTCAGAATTTTCCTTATAGACAAATTTGTAGAAAAGTCCTTCAGGCGTAAGCTTTTGTTTAAACTTTCTTTTATAGAGTGTTGTTTGGATTGTGCGATAGTTGAAATTTACATAATAACGTGCAGGGGGTTGAAATGAATTCAAACCCTCTGGTGGTGTTTTTTTGGACAAAAGTATTAAGATTTATAGTATATTTAGCTAGTGTGAAAGTAAAAAGTCTCGGTTGATCCGGTTGATATTTAGCCAGTTTTTATTTATATTTATACTTATGTTTTTATTTATACAATTTTTTGAGTTAAGTATAGCTAGACTTTCTTTGAACATTATATTATGTGTGTCTTTCTCTTTGTACGGAATTTTGGTATTGTCCTTATCAATATTGCACTTATTTATTAGGCAGTGATTATGGAAGACAGATTGCATTCTTTGATGCTTCATATCAGCTATATGTTCTTTTATTCGTATTTTTAATTTTTGTTTTGTTTCCCCAATGTAGGTTTGTGGATTTTTGCAAGTACATGGTATTTCATAAACAACGTTTTTGGTTTCTTCTGTGTTTTCATCAGGTTGTTTTTTTCTTTTATTTGTTATTCGAGATTGTAATTTTTCATATTTTGGTGCTAACTTTATATTTATTTTTTTAATTTCTTTGTACAATTTTTTTATATATGGAAAGCTTTTGTATTTTATATCTTGGTTTTTTATTTTCTGGATTTGTTTTTCGTAGGTTAACATTTTTATTTGTTTTTCCCATATATTTATCAATCGGATTGGGTATCCGTCATACGAACTTTTTCTTTAAATTATTTAAATGCTTTTGTCTATATTCAGGTTTACTAGTTCTACTTTTAATTTTTTTGTAAATCAACTAAATAAAGGTGGAAAAAGCCATGTGATTGTTATTAACACAATCTTGTGTTAAACACTTTTTTGTTAGCATTTTTGTTCTTGATTAGTTTTTTGACTTCCATGCTATTTGGCTATTGTCATTATGCTGTTGCAGAGTTTGAATTGCAGCTCTGCTATCAGTATGAATTATTATTAAGCCAGTCTGAAAGGTGGAGACGCTCCATTTAACTGCCATTAATATGGCATATAATTTGGCCTGGAAGACTCTTACTGAGTAGGATGCACCCACTCCATCCTTTAGCTTTGAACCATCAGTAAAGATGTTTACTTTTGCTATTTCCTCATCATTGGTTATATCTATGGCTTTTCTTTCGT
This sequence comes from Centruroides vittatus, assembly GCF_030686945.1. Lineage (NCBI taxonomy): Eukaryota > Metazoa > Arthropoda > Arachnida > Scorpiones > Buthidae > Centruroides > Centruroides vittatus. The sequence continues at coordinate 100,844 of NW_027121517.1, forward strand.
CGGGCTTTGGTAACATGACTGCCCTTCGTTTGTGTTCGGTATCTTGTGCTTTATAAGTGATTCCATCAATAGTCATTGTATGTGCAGTTTTGCACATTTATTGAAGTGCCTTTTCTTTTAGTATAAAGTCTATTGGAGGCACACCAGCTATTACTTGCAGTGCTTCTGTCGAAGTTGTACGAAATGCTTTTGTCAGGCTGAGTAGTGTAGTTCTTTGAGCAGTTGATAGTTTCCCGTTAATACATCCTTTCTCTGCTACCGAGTACCATGCAACCACGGCATATGTTATCTTTGGATGAAGCAATGCCACCTAGATAATCAGGCCTGTGCTCTCGAAAGTAGGGCTTACAAGAGTAGTCATAACAACTCGATGCCAGCAGGGAAGCACGGAGTTCAACTTACTTGTTAGATGATTTCCTTCTGATTATTATTTAGTGTTATAACGTTGTGTAATAACAAAAAGTACAGTTTAATTTTTCTTTGAGATTTTAAGTTTTAAAAGTATTATTAAATAATAACTGTATTAAATATATGAACTGTAGACATGAAAATTATAAGTTTTTATTTGCACTTTTCATTTTATTATCTACCAAGATAGAATTTTATACAGAAAACTCAATTTACAATTTTTAACATTTTACATTACATTACATTTTACATTACTGTCACCAGCATACAGCCACAGCATAACTTGATAGAATAATTTTATTTCACTAACTTTACTTGGATTTAGTAAAAATCTTTCTCTTCCTAAGTACTGCATCTTTGGTAATAGTCTGATTTTTCTTTCTACAGTAATTATTTAGAAAAATGTTTGTTGAAATCTATACTATTTTCTTACAAATATCTTCAGGAAAATGAAAATTTTCACAACAGGATCCTTTCCAAAGTAATTCATTGGAGACAATTGAATTTAAAGTGAGGCATGTAACTAACTTTTTTTGGTTTTGTACTTTGAGAAAATCTGATTCAAATTTTTTACAAATTTTTTTCATAATTAAATATGTAACAACAACAACTCTGATGACATGAGACTGAGGAAAAAGGAGTTTACCTCGACTAATATTTGTTATTAAGGAATACAATTTTTCATCTTCTAAAACCTCACTTAACACCAACATATCTTTACAAAATTCACATTTTATCTTTTTCAGTAGGGAATAGCAACAGTACCCTGCAATGTATGTCAAAATAGGCAAATCTTCATTGTAATTTTCAATTTCTACCAAAGTTACATAAATTTCATTAAATAAGGGAGATACCAGTATGTCCTTGATAATTGGTGGAGGCTCGGAGAAGATATCTTTTATTTCATTGAAGTTTATTTCACCAAAAACATCTGACTTTAAGTTTAATCTGATTACAGATTGTAAACAAAGTTTCTTCTTAACTTCATACACTTGTCTAATACTAATATTATATTGGCCACCACTTAATTGTCTGTACTGTCCAAACCGATCTTCTAGCAGGTCAGTTTGAAATTTGCCAGGTAAAAAGTACGAACAATTCATCTCACTTAAACAATATTTAGACAAATGTATAAGTGCTTCTGTAGTTTGTGTTAGAGCCAAATGGGTTTCTTTTGTCAATGAGCCTTTTGGATAACTTATATTCATTTTCTTCCATTTTTCTAGCTATTGTAACATATCTTTAAGACAGGGGTGGGCAAATACTTTAAAGTGTGGGCCAAAATGAAATTTTCAAAATGTCTCCCGGGCCGGAGGACTATACCGCGTATGCTTTGCACAAGCGGATGTTTTGGATGGAGTTTTTTCCCTGCCCAATTTTTTTTTTTTTTTGACAAAAACACTAAGTATCATTTCAATTTGAATAAAATATGTCACGTAATTTTTAAAGAAATATTATTATAAATAAATGGTTATTAGATAAACCAGTCAATGAAAGATTTTATTTTGTTACTTATTTATGTCTTAACGATACAAATTATTTTATATTGACACATAGTTATTACAATTTAACATTTATATTGCATTTCGTAAATATAATAGTAAATAGAATTCAAAAAAGAAAAGAAAAACATCAAACGTTAAAATAAATATTTAAAGTTAATGCGAAACGTGAAATCTCGAATGTTCATCTGACATTATTTCTTCAAAATTGGGTTCCAAATCACTTGTAGCAATCCTTAATACCGAGTGTAGATTTTCGTCAGTAATTTGTGATCGATATTTATTTTTCGTGGAAACCATTAAAGAAAAAGTTCTTTCACAAATATATGTCGAACCAAATAAAACAAGGTATTTTTGAACATAGTTCAAAAAATGTTTGAAATGTTCATTATTCAAAGCGCCATAGAAAGCACTCAATTCGTTTGAGTGAAAATTTTCTTTTAGTAAATTATTTGATTGTAAGTCAATTAGTTCTAGTTGAATTTCAACAGGAGCTTCTTGCACATCGAAATTGAAAGGTTGGCTAATTAATGATAAAGGTTTTTCAATAGCTTTGAAATCTTGAAATCTTCTTTGGAATTCAGAATGCAGGTCTTGTGTTATTGCACTATATTTAAAAAAATCTGTATTTTTCAATGATTCTCGCCGTGCTTGCAATGAGGGGAAATGATTTAATAATTTATTATTAAAGTTTTCAGCAAATAAATTGAGTTTTGTCATAAATGCTTTGACGTTTGAGTGCATATTGAAAGCGAATTGGTTTTTCCCTTGTAGATTTATATTTAGTTCATTCAAATATTTTACGATATCTACTGAAAACGAGAAATCGTTTAGCCAAGCCTTATTTTGCAATTCAGGAAAATCATGTAGTTTTTCTTTTATCGACAAGAAGGATACTATTTCATCAAGCAAATATTGAAATCTGTCCAAAACTTTACCAATGCTAAGCCATCTCACTTCAGTGTAATAAGGAATTTCGTAGAAGTCACTTTCAATTTCTTTCAAAAATTCAACAAACTGTCGATGATTTACGGCACGTCCTCGGATAAAATTCACAACTTTGGTCACAACAGTAACGACGTGATTCAATTTCAAAACTTTTCTGCATAGCACTTCTTGATGAATAATGCAGTGCAAAAATAATATATCGTGTTCTGGTTGTAACTCTTTTACTTTGTCGCGAATTCGTTTAAGTAAGCCTACATTTTTCCCTGTTAAACTAGGACAACCATCCGTAGTGACGCTTACTATTTTATTCCAAGTTAAACTTACTTTAACTAAACACTCTTCAACAGCGAGAAAGAAGTCTTCACCAGTAGTTGTATCTTTCATTGGATGCACACTAAGAAGTTCCTCGCTAATTTCACATTTCTTGTTAATGCCGCGAATAAATATTAATAATTGACTTGTATCAGTAATATCGCAGGACTCATCTAAAGCCAGAGAACAATAGGTAAAATCAGCAATTTTTGTTCTTAGCTGGTCAAGTAAGTTTCCTGAAATATTTTCAATCCGTCGTACTATTGTTCTTCTCGAAAGGCTTACATTTTCAAAAATATGTTTCTTTTCAGGACAACATATCTCCGACACTTGTACCATGCATTGTTTAACAAATTCTGCTTCAGAAAACGGCTTACAGAACTTAGCAATTTTGTGTGCGACAACATAACTTGCTTTTGTGGTAGATTTCTCTATATTACTTTGTTTGGTAAAAATATTTTGTTTCTTATTCAAGTTTTTTGCTAAGTTTTCTGCTACAGTTTGAAGTTCTTTTAAAGAAAGTGATGCATATTTTGGATGTTTTGTTGTAAAGTGCCTGTTTAAATTGTATTCTTTGAAAACAGCAATTGTTTCCTGACAAACTAAACAAATTGCTTTCTTATTAATGTTTGTAAAAAGATATTTTACCGTCCAAGCTTCATTGAAGTTTCTGCATTCCAAATCAACTTTTCTTTTTTTAGATTGACTCATTTTACAAAGGTCTACAAATAAATAATTTAATTAATACAATAAAATAAAACCAATGTTTTAAAATTTTACTTACAAAAAGTCCACTTTTTCAATTTTATATTTGCAAACTAATATTAGACTCGAACAAAAAAGAGTATGCGATCAGTGCTAAATCAAAATTAACAATACGCGTGGTGCGACCTGTCGTCCCTCGAAAAGTGAGAGGAGTGCAGCATATGCCGTCCACACATGCATTTCGAACCTAGCGCGATCTCCTTTGTGTTCGACGAAAAAACCGCCCTGAGAGCGATCGTCGCGACATCGTCCACACTAGTGTAGTCAGCCGACCGCCCATTTTATTACGCCTATTATATATACAGTACGCACACTAATAATGTTGATGTCAACAAAATCTCATAAAAGAGTTTAAAAAAATTTGCGTGCGGAATTTTTCAACGGGCCGGATAAAATTAGCAAAAGGGCCGGATGCGGCCGGCTTTTGCCCACCCCTGCTTTAAGATATACAATTTTGATGTCGGCTGCATAATCTGTTACAGGACACATGAAATCATCATTTAACCTGTTTCCTTTGCCAGGTGTTTTAACGTTAACAATTTTCCACCATTTTACAAAGATGTTGATATAAACAGCTGTTTCTCTATAGTGGGAAAGCAAATGATTAGGGTCTAGAGTTAGAAGAGACTCTGAAGTGAGATCATTGAAAATTTGCAATACCAGTTTCACATTTTGTTTTTCAAAAGCATTGGGATGCAAAGCCTTTAACGAAAGACCATGGCAATACTTTTTTAATTTATCATGTTCGAGATCATACATTTTTAATAAAGTATCAAAACAAGCATAATGAACAACATTATTATCTCCCTCAAATGTTGGATAAATCATGGAGGTCTGCTCTCTTTGCTTCAACCAGTTATGCCATATACATTTCATTATATGCACTGGATCAATAACATAAAATAAAGTTCTAGTCATATCTTTAGGGTGTTTATACATACAAGTAACATCTGGAGGATCAGCAAATAAAGACACGGCTTTTCTATTGATAGCATTATTATCTGAAATCACAGAAACAACTTTAAATCCTATTTGTTCCAGTCCTAGAATAATTTTTCTGATCCACGGATGCAAACAATTACCCGTCACTTTATTGACTCCTAAAATGTGAGCAACATCTTTGAAATTACTTAATATACTAGCTATCATGAACACTTGAGCTGCATTTGCAGTAACCAATGTATCGTTATTAGACATGCCAACCAAATTTCCATTTTTGTAATCAAAATACTCTTTCAAGTGTATTTCATCTATCAATAGATTAATATAATACTCATGAGGTTGTAAAAATGTATATTTTCTGTTTACATATGATAAAAAGTTGTCTTCACATTGCTCTTTTTGGGGCCCCAAATGTAAATTAGAACAAACTTTTCTGATTGTACATGGATGAGGACTGATAAAAAATCTAGCCTGTCTGATAAATTTGTAAGCACATGGTGAAATAGAATGCAGCAAACATGAGAATATCATAAATGAAGGACTGTATACAATTTTTTTAGAAATTATTAATGACATTTGTTCAATGATAAAGTTGACATTCTTCCTTTTCTCAAATTCAGATAGATCTAAAGACTTTAGAACATTTACTACAAAATTTAAAATCACTTCAACATTCTCTGGGTTATTAATTTCTGTGACTGTCTTTTTAATTAATTCCAATAAATCAACAAGTTCAGTTACATTTGATATCTTGGTTAAAAATTTACTGTCCTTGCCCAAATCTCTTATACGATGGCTATATAAAAACACCAATAAATCAAGATGTTCATTGACAACTACAGAATATGTTATTACTGGAGCAGATTTTTGGTCAATATTCAAGAACATTATTGAATTGAGACTGGTAATAACATTCCAGAAATTGGAACGATTCAACATTGATAATTTCTGTTGTAAATCACTTAATGATGATAACTTTCTTGCTTCCATGTAATTTTCTCTTTCATTCAAACTGTCTTGTAAAGCTTTCTGAAGGTTTTCTTCTTCCAACTTTTGTCTCTTTACTTGAGGACTCTCTCTGTAAGTTGTTGATTTGCTCAAATATTTCGGGCAGTTTGGAAAAATAGATGGAACTGCTGTTGGTAGTAAAGATGGTTGTACCAAGGTACGAGGACATCCTTTATTTCTTGAACTATCTGTTGATGTCCTTACAATTTCAGATGAATGAAAATGTTGCTCACACACCTGTATTAAAATAAACAAAAAATAGTTAAAACAATATTTTAATTGTGTATTGGCTTTAATAATTACTAATGCATTATATTATACTAATAAAAAAATAAGTGAGAATAGATGTTGAAAGTGTAGAAAACATTCATATTGGCTTCTCATATTCTTAGTGCCTCATAACTTCTCTAGCAGTATTCAAGATAAATTCAAGACGCACACATTAAAAAAATCTTGAAAATAATTGTTAGTTAAAAATGTATATACAGTATATGTTTTTCTGCTTGAAAATTTGAAGGAATAAATCATATAAAATAACTTTGGTTGATTATAAGATGAAGTAGAATATATATATATAATAAATTTGTTTAGAGCAGATTAACAACCCTGTTTATGATAGATATTAAAGTATAAATAAGTGGAGTTTTCACTTTACTTTCAACTTTATAAAAAACACTATATATGTCATGAAAACTAACATCGTCACTGATAATATATTTCTATTAATTAAATATTCAAAAATTACTCTTCAAAGCCTTTCCGTAACGTATGATTATTAGCAGTGGTTATTTTTATGTTATTTGAGTCACTATCAATTCAGTTTATGTTTAACATTAATTCACTTATTTTTGTTGTTTTGCTGACAATTAAGTTGTCTCTAGGAATGGCTTGTTTCCATTTTTCTGGTAATTCAGCTTCCTTTGGAAATGAAAATACTTGTACTTTCAGTTAGGTCGGATAGTTGCCTTTACAACCAGTTACACAGCACCTGTACGGCATTTTTCACGACCTTATCACGTTTACAAATTCCTAATATTTATAAAATGCTTCCGTAACACAGTCAACAAACAACAAACCAAAATATTCTAAGAAAATTAGTCAATATTTCAATTTAATTACGATTGTAAGCACGACCGCCTAACTTAATGGCATATGACTACTCCTGTAATGGCGGACAACAGTTATCCCATGAGCACTCAGGCCAGATTATCTAGGTGGCGTTGGATGAAGACTCCCTGGTATATTATCTTGAGGGGTTCTGTTTTCAGACCCTCTTGGTGTGGGTTCTTGTCTGTGGTGAGGGGACCTCCCAGAGATGGTTTAGTATCTCTTCTTTACCATCCCTGGGATCTGAACGCCCACCCACGTGTTTGCCGTGCATGGTGTTTTGTATGCCGGAAAGGGGGATCCTGGTAGTTGAGGGGCAACATAACGTCTTCAACACACTGCTTCGGCCCCTGCTTCGGATAAATGGGAGGCTCAAATCAGGCTCCGTTTGAGTCAATCGGCTGGTCGTTGAGTTATTGTTGACCTCGGCTTGGAGTCAACCGATCGATGCAGACCGGGCAGACATGTCAGACAAGATGTGCTCTTCTTGACTGCATTGTGAGGGTATAGCTCCTGGGAAACCCTGGTGTGACGGTTTATGGGAGTCTCCCATGTGACGGCATCTTCTTGTTGGGCCCCATGGTGGGTGGGGTCACTAGGAGCTGAATATAAATACATAAATATGGATCCTAAAAACAACAAACAAGCGACAAAGAACCAGATTTCCAGCCAACCTGTTTACTTAAAAGTACATGCAACTGGAGAAAAACCCCTTGCTAAGTGTTCTCCTTTTTTGATTCAAAAACTATTTGAATCAACCATCGGGCATTTAAAAGAAACGCAAAAATTGAGGTCGGGATCTACTAGTAGAAACGGCCTCTCCTCAACAAACAGTAAAGCTTTTGTGAATGAAGACTCTTGGAGACATGACAATTTTGGTCACACCACACGGAAGTTTGAACTCATCACGTGGTGTGATATCTGAGTTCGTCTTGATGTCTGAAGACGAATCAGACATTCAGATCGGCCTCTCAGACCAAGGTGTCACTTCCGTCCGACGCATTTCGATCCGTCGAGACGGCAAGTTGATACCCACAAAAGATTTAATCCTCACGTTCAACAACCTTGCATTGCCATCCTTTTACAGCTGGGTAACTGCGCTGCGCAGTTCGTTCGTATATTCCAAATCCGCTGCGTTGCTTCAAATGCCATCGATTTGGACATTCCCAGACGTCTTGCCGAGGCAAAAGCTTATGTGCACAGTGTGGAACTGAAGGTCACGATAGTACTGAATGTAAAAGTACTCCACACTGTGTGAACTGCAAAGATGCCCATCCTTCCTACTTCCGGAAATGCCCTGCATGGCAAAGAGAAAAAGAAATTCAACGGGTAAAAACTGTGAAAAACATATCATATCCAGAGGCTCGTCGCATGGTCACTCCAAGTGCACCTATGCAACAAAAGACATTTGCTGCCGTGTTGAAATCTACTACGACATGTGGGGTTCAAACAGCTATTTCTGTATTCCCAAGCGAATCTCTTACCCGCCATGCAAGATGCTTATTGATCCCGTCTACACAATCAGAAGAAAAGGAGATCACAAAGACTAAAACCTCTGTAAGTAAATCAGGGGTAACAACCAGAAATGTGGGTTCTAAAAAAGCCAGTAAGAACCCACTTAACAAACAAAGAGTGAAAGCAGCCCTCTCTAAAGTTTCAAAAAAATCAGAAGCTCAATCTGTGAGTGAGTTTTCTGACATATCTGACGAAGAGCCTAATACGGAGCTTACGAAACCAATATCACCTCCAAAAGAGAGACTTCCTGTTAAATTAAAAAGGGATACCCTCGCAAAGAATGGTGCCTCAAACACACAATGGATTGTAAAATAATCCAATGGAACTGTCGTGGTTTCCGCAACAACTTCTCTGACGTTAAACACTTGACATCATCTACTACATCTCTCTGCGTGGCAATCCAGGAAACACATCTAAAACCTGGAGAGAAAATTTCTTCAAAAGGATTTGATCTCTACCGTAGGGATTATGACAGCCACACTTGCGCCAGTGGAGGTGTGGCTATACTGGTTACATACCGCATTCCTTTTTTACCGGCACAAATAACAACAGAGCTGCAAGCTGTGGCGGTCAGAATTTCAATTGGCGTTACTGTCACAGTTTGTACCATATACTTGCCACTAGATGTCAGAGTCAATGAGGATGAACTGGATTCTTTGGTCGAACAGCTGCCAACTCCGTTTCTTTTACTGGGTGATTTCAATGGCCACAATCCAATGTGGGGCAGTCACGATACCAACCGTTGAGGCAGAGTTATTGAGAGATTGGTAGGTAATCACCAACTATATTTATTTAATACTGGATAAGTGACATACTTCCATGCCCCAACAAGAACATTCACTGCCATTGATTTGACATTAGCTAGTCCAAACTTGTTTTCAGCGTTAACATGGGAGGTTGGATCTAATCCACTTTCCAGCGACCACTTTCCAATATTTTTAGAATATCGAGGCAGAGAAAGCTGTGAAACAGCTCGTCCACCACGCTGGAAACTTGAAACGGCAGATTGGCCTGCATTTTCCTCTTTGGCTAACATTACTGAGGAAATGGTCAATACTGCTGATATCAATGATACAGTAGAAGTTGTCACTTCCAGTATTACTGAGGCAGCCGAAAAAACAATGGGAAAAACATCCACCAGATATCCAAAACATCCGAAACCATGGTGGGATCAGAATTGCGAGGCAGCATTTAAAAAGCAAAAGAAAGCAGGGGGGATATTCAGAAGATACCCTACTGCTAGCAATTTGATTGCTTTTAAAAAAGCAAAGGCAAATGTTAGAAGAATCAGAAGGCAAAGCCAAAGGGATTCTTGGAGGAAGTATGTATCTAGCATAACATTTTTTATTAGCTCAAAAGCAGTGGGATAAAATTCATAAAATTAATGGAAAATATGCTTCTCACTCTCTGTCCATGCTGGAAAATAATAGCACAATAATCAGTGACATAAAAGGTATTGCTGATTTGTTGGGTGAAACATTTTCGTCTTCATCCAGCAATATTATGTATACAACGGATTTTCAGGCTTATAAAGTCCAAACTGAAAAACAATATTTAAACTTCCACTCTCCATCTAATGAGGAATATAATGTGCCATTGAGCAGAATAGAACTATGTACAGCAATCTCTCGCTCGGGGAATACTGCTGTAGGCCCGGATAAAATCCACTACAGCATGATTAAAAATTTGTCAGACAATTCCCTTAGTAACCTTCTGAATCTGTTTAACAGAATATGGGCAGAACATACTTTTCCTTACTCTTGGAGGCTATCAATTATTATTCCCATTCCCAAGCCAGGTAAAGACTGCAAGAATCCTTTCAATTATAGACTAATTTCTCTGACTAGTTGTCTCTACAAACTTTTCGAGAGAATGGTCAACAGACGCCTGATGTTCCTCCTAGAGGAAAAGAACTACTTTTCACCACATCAGAGTGGATTTTGTAGGAACAGAAGTACCACAGACAATTTAGTAAACGTTGAAACATCTATACGCGAAGTGTTTATTAGACGACAGCACTTAGTGTCTGTGTTTTTCGATATAGAGAAGGCCTATGATCGCTGTTGGCGATACGGGATACTCCGTGATCTGCACAAATTCGGATTGCGGGGTAATTTGCCAATTTTTATAAAAAACTTCTTGCAGAATTGAAGATTTGAAGTTAGGATTGGCAACACTTTATCTAGGCTTTACACACAAGAAGAAGGTGTCCCTCAAGGTTGTATTTTGAGTGTGACTCTGTTCCTAATCAAAATTAATAGCATAGCTAAGTGTCTTCCTTCCAGTGTGAAACACTCCTTGTATGTGGATGACTTTCAGATTTCCTGTCAGTCTACTAACATGAGTTTTATTGAGAGACAACTGCAAACCTCTTTAAATCGGATAGACAATTGGTCCAAGATCAATGGTTTTACTTTTAATGCAGAGAAGACCTCGTGCATCCACTTTTGCCGAAGGCGTAGTTTGCATTTGGACCCTGAAATTCATCTAAATGGGGTTAAAATTCCAATGGTCAACGAAGCAAAATTTTTGGGTGTTTTGTTCGACCATAAATTGACGTTCTTGCTCACACTTGCGCAATTTGAAGAGTAGATGTTTAAAATCTCTGAACCTTTTAAAGGTATTATGCTGCTCATTCTGGGGAGCAGACAAATGTTCAATGCTTAGAATATATAGAGCCCTTGTTCGCTCTAAGCTTGATTGTGGATGTATTGTGTATGGCTCTGCGCGAGAATCTACTCTTCGGATGCTGGATTCAATCCACCATCAAGCATTGCGTTTGCGCACTGGTGCGTTTCGAACTTCTGTCCAAAGTTTGTACGTAGATGCTTATGAACCTCCACTATCTCTCAGGAGAGAGCAGTTGTCTTTGTTCTATTATATTAAACAGAAATCTCTGGCTAAACCTTCAGTTTATTGTAGAGTATCAGATACTCAGCTGAAAAGATTATTTACAGCTCGCCGAAGTTGTGTCCCTACATTTGATATTAGAATGGAGAATGTAAGCAGCACGATTGATTTGGAAACAAGCAACATTTCACAGGCCGAGGTCGATAATATATCACCTTGGTCAACTTTTGTGATTAATGTTGACTTCAGCTTAAAGCAGTTTCCTAAAGAATTTACCCCGGACTACATCTATAGGCAGCACTTTGCAGAAATTCAACACCACGACAGGAATTTAATTTTTATTTATACTGATGGATCGAAATCGGTTGATTACGTTGGCTCAGCCTTTGTCTGCCAGGATGAGATCGTGGCAGAACAAATTGCATCGAATTCTTTCATCTTTACTGCAGAGTTGCAGGCTATTTACCTAGCCTTAAAATATGTAATTAGGAAAGGTCATCGTTGCTGTGTTATTTACACTGACTCAGTTAGTGCACTTCAGGCTTTGATCTCGTATGAACCTAGTTCTCACTCCATAGTGATTAAAATTCGCAAACTGTTTTGCCATCTTATTGTGAGTAATATTTTTGTAAAATTCTGTTGGTTTCCAGGCCATGTTGGTATAAGAGGGAATGAAGAAGCTGACGCAGCTGCAAACTGACAAGTCCTTTTCAGCATACAATGTTTATTGAAGGAGGTGACTTGAAGCTAGTCGTTAAAAAACGACTAGCAGAGAGATGGCAAAATGTGTGGAACGAACAAGTCCATAATAAACTTTACGAGATCAAACCTATAATAGAAAACTGGACACACAACAAACAGTATGACAGGAGATTCGAGGTCATTCTTACTTGTTTGAGAATTGGACACACTCGACTGACTCATCAACACCTTCTGACGGGTGATGACCAGCTTGTGTGTCAGTATTGCAATTGTACTGTAAGCGTTAAGCACATACTGAGCAATTGCACTGCCTCTGAAAGGATTTGTTGGCAGCATTTTGGAAATTTAAGTTTTAAAGAGATTTTGGGCCAGAGGCCAAATGTTGATAAATTACTGAACTTTCTAAAAGTTACAAATATTTATAAACCGATTTAGTTGTTTGTTTGTTTATTTTATATTCACACCTTGTTACTATATACATTTTAATTGTTGTTTATTTTTTTATCGGTTATATGTTTTTTGTTTTTTTTTCTCTTGTTTTATTTTTTTCTATTTTATTCTATTTATTATTGTTATTTATTTATGTATTTATTTATACCATGTGTTGTGGCGCAGCTTGGCCTGTGTTGCCTTTGTGCCAAAAAACTATTACCAACTAACCAACCAACTGTGAACTTTTGCGCTTTGGCCTTGTGATACTCTGTTTCCAGCTAATCTTTTATGACTTTATGGTCAGAAGTGTTTTCTTCTGGATCATTCGGAAAATACCGGTCCATCAGAACTATGATGGTGTTTTTAGTGTCATAAGTGTGCTTGTTTGTCGTGGTTAAGCTTTTCAAGACAGTTGCTGTTTTAAGCTTGTTGCAGCAGCTCTTAAAGATATATCCTTATGGTCTGGTAGAGCTCTCGGAACAGAAGTTTTGCCATGATGATATCTTGTTTTCTTTAATGGCCAGTTTATATCGTTTTTCAAGCTGCTGTTTATTTTGGTACCTAGCGCTTTGCTCTTGTTGTCCCCTTGCTTTCTGGTATTTTTGCCTTAGGTGGTTATTCTCTCCTCTAAGCTTGGGTAGCTCGGGAGTCCACTAGGGAACGGCTTTATTTCTTTTTTTTTTCTTGGGAATATGATTGTCACATAGGTTTTGAATGATATTGATAAAGGCGTTGATGTTGTCTCTGGCATCTGTTCTGTTTTTGACATGATCGAGTTTGATTGTCTGAACTTTATGGATAAGATTGGTTTTGAGCGAGGTCCAGTCCACCTTTCTGACATCGTATTTCTCTATGTGCTCGTCGATCTGATCTTTAGTCCCAAGCTTAAAGTAGAGATAGGCGTGGTCACTCAGGCTGACATGCTCTGAGACCTCCCAATTGGAAACTTCTTTGAGGGCTCTGTTATTACAGCAGGTAATGTCTACCCAGCTTTTCTTGATCAAGGCGTCAAATGTAGGCAGCGAGCTGGGATCGTTGAGGATGTGTAATCCCTTGGAATTGATAAATTGCAGAATGTCGTCTGCCCGGTTGTTATTGTTCGGGTCGCCCCACAGGTGAGAGTGGGCATTAAGATTTCCTTTTATGATTATCTGCTTATTGGGGAGAGCACGGGTAATGACGTCCAGTTGGTTTAGGATCTTGTCAAGCTCTTCGGTGATAGCGCAGTAAACACTGACGAGGACGTATTTGTCTTGTTTTGTCCCAATCGAAGCGCAGGCAACTCTGGTTGTGCTTAAGTGCTTGTAGTAGAATGAGGGGATTTTGTCGTTCCGGATGATAATGACTGGAAGAGGCGCAGGCTCATGCAGGACGAGGAACTGCTTCCTCAGACTTCCAATAGAGGCCCTGACCCTGTAGGGTTCTTGCACAAGGCAACGTTTACTCTTTCCATGGTTTTGTAGAAGGCTGCCATGGCTGCTTTCGATTTTTGAAGGTTAACTTGTAATACTCTGATATTCTTGCTGCTGACCGCTACTTTACTACTGGCTATAATCGATCTTGGTCATGATTTTTTTTCTTATACGCTGGATGGCTGGGCAGCTTTTGTTGCAAGCGTTATGATGGTAATTTTCAATTTTGTCTCTTCTACAACTAACACATATCTTAACCATTTTTTTTTTGGGACAGTTTATATAGGTGTGGTCTTTCCCACACTGACTACACATTCTTTTAGCCTCTGGGCAGTCTTTGGCAAAGTGCTCGAGGCGGCAACATTTGTAACACTGTATTATTGAAACGAAGTTGTCGACTTTGCAACGAACTCAATGAATGTTTACTCTCTCAATTTTTTTCAGGATGTTTATGTAAATTGGGCTAATTTCCAGAACTCAGTTCGTTCTGGGTCTTTCTTTGTCACCAAGTGGAAACTTGGTTGTAACTTCTTGTTAAAACTTTTCTATGTTGTCGTGCACGTTGGTGATTGTTTCATTCTGATGGAAGAGACTTTTCATGACTTTCTCTTTGGTATATTCTTTGGGCACTCTGTAGACCATAATACGGGGCTTTCGTTTGGCGGGTTTCGAGGTCCTCAGGCCCGCTCCTTCAATTTGATGTTTTAGCTTATCTTTCTCTTGGGTGGTAGCCACCTCAATTGCAACTCCCCTTTTCTTAAATTTTTGTACCGCCTGAATTCCGACCTTAAGACTCCTGGGGTTGATTTTCTTTTTTAGTAGCTTTTTTGTTTTTTCAGGGTTGTCTCCCTGGCTTTGTGGCTCCATGAAAATGACTTCTTTTGCTGCCGGTGGTAGTTTGTTTGTCACAACTTGCGAGAAGAGCGGCTTGCTTTCCTGCCTGTTCATAGTGTCTATCTTGGCACTCATTTCCTTTAAGTGCAGGAAGATGTCGTTCATCTCTCCCCCTTTGAAAACGTTGATGATTTTTTCAACAATGTCCATAATGTATTTATAGTTTTCCAGCGTACCTAAGCGGGAGTTTTCATTCTTGGCTAGGTATCTTCCCAGCTGCTGTCGGTAGCCCTCTGCTACTTTAAATTGTTCTTTCTCAAGTTTGAGTTTCATCTTTTCGCCCCTGCTTTTGGATGAGCATTCACTACTGCTGTCTTCTGGCTTTGGTTTTTTGGCCATATTGTAACCTTGAAAAAGGCTTTTTCTGCTTGCTTTTGGTTTCGCTTAATAACAAAGTTACTCACAGGACGCACCTTGAGAAGGTAGCAAGGTTCCCAGAGTTAATACGCAAAAGATAATAGTTAAAGCTAAATAATGTAAAAAAAAAAAAGCTTCAATAAACCGCTTTGAAACTAAAATATACGCTCGAACTCATATGTGGGATTGCGTCTTAGTAGTAGGGACATTTTTTTTTTCATTAGGTGGTCATTATTTTCCCTTTCGGGGATCAGAGTCACTCTTGTTTTGCTTACAGCACCAGAAGGGAGACGTTTCCTTTATTCTACTTTATTTGAGAACATTCAAACATTACAACATTACAATTATAAAATATTAACATTAAATTCATATGTACATAGGCTTTTTTGTTTTTACAATTTGCGACTCTTTGTCGCCAAGGGAGCAACTCGCCCCTCCCTCACGACAATATGCTCCACATGAAGGACTTCAACTTTTGAAGAATATCTTTTGTTTGAATTAGTTGGTAGATGTCAGTGCTTGATGTGTTAGGAATTTCGATCATTAGCAGCCTTTCTTTTTCATATCTTATACACTTATTTAAGAGATGCTTTAAGGTTTGGTCAGTATCACCACAGCTGCAGGTAGTGTCCTGTCTTTTACCAATTCTTTTTAGGTAGTCTTTTGTATTAAAATGATTCGTCAAAAGCTGAGTATAGAGATAGTCTGGTTTGAGCCACCTGAGGTCTTTCATCCTCTCTTCTATGTTTGGGAGCAACCAAAATGTGTCTTTTCCTTTATCAGAGTAGCTCCATTGATCTTGCTATTATGTGATAGTGTCTTGCCAAAGAGGTTTCTTAACATGTGAGATTGGCATTTTATCGTAGGAGGTATGGGTCAACTGCATGTTTTTATTGGCCAGGGCATCTACCATTTTATTGTTCTCAATTCCTGTGTGTGCTTTAATCCATATAATTTAAATATTCAAGTTATGTCTTGTAATTACTTTCTTGGTTTCCATTACCATACTGTTGGAATCTATGAATTGCTGAAACGTTTGTATAGCGCTACGACTATCAGTGTAAATGAATATGGAGCCGACCAGTTGGGCGGAGATACTCCACTGGACAGCCTGCATTATTGCATACAGTTCTGCTTGATACACCGAGCAATGGTCGGCCAGCTTATACTGTTCGTAGTGTATTTTCTGATTGTCTTTTTCCACAATGAAGGCTGCTCTCACGCTGTTTTCAATTTTTGAGTTATCTGTATATATTTTCGTCTCCCCACTCTTTTCTTCCTTTATGATTTTTATTGGTTTTTGATTGTACGGCTTGGGCAACATTGTTGCTGTTGGTTTGGTCTTGTATTCCGTTTCTTTTATAATTTGTTCCTTTATTTTGACTGGTAGATTTCTCCTGCACATGTATGTTTTAGCCCTTTTTTTAGAACCAGGTCGATGGGTGGCGTACCTGCCACAATTATAAGCACTTCAGTCGATGTGGTACGAAACGCTTTTGTCATACGAAGGAGTTCTGATTGTTGTGCAGTTCTCATCTTTCTTATTATGCTACCTTTGTTTGCGGCCTCATACCAGACTGATGCTGTGTAAGTCATTTTAGGTATAAACGCTCCCTCATAAATAGTAGTTAAGGCTTCAGAGTTCAGTCCCCATTTAGTTCTAGCTACTCTTGCCAGTGCATTAAATAAGTTTGTGCACTTTATTCTTATTTCCGAGGCATGCGGAAGCCACGATAGGCGGTGGTTCAGCACCACTTTTAGATAGTGTATTTCTTTTTCTACTTTGATGTTGTGGCCTTCTACTTTAATTGTTGGTGTGCGTTTATATAAGTTGGGAGTAGTTCCTTTTGTGAATATGATTGCTTTCGTTTTTATGGGGTTGAAGTAAAGCTTAAGCTGCTTACCCCTTTCTGAGATCAACTGTAAGATTTGACCACTTTTACTTTCGATTTCTCTGCGTCAGTTAGCACCAAATAATACAATGGTATCATCTGCATACGCATACTCAGTGACTTCTCCTCCCTTGTCAGTCTTTAGATAGATATCGTAAGCAATGTTCCTGAACAGGGGCCCTGAGTTTGATCCCTGTGGACACCCTCTGTTCAGAGTCCTTTTAATAATTGTGCCACTAGCCTGGCAAATAATCGTTTTTTCATTGAGGTAGTCCTTTACTATTTTGTAAATGTCATTTGGGCAACCAGCTCTTCGTAAGGTGTGAATGATAAGGGGCCACCAAGCGTGGTCGAAGGCCCCTTTTGTATCCAAGTTTATTTTGCAACAGTACTTTTGTGTGTCCAGTGTCTCTTTAACTTTTTCTATTACCTTCCTTATAATATCTTCGGTTGATCTATCAGGGAGGAACCCATATTGCTTGGGGCTCAGTAAACCATTTTCCATTATGATGGGTTATCCTGCTGCTGACAAGGAAGTCCAACACCTTCCCTAGTGTAGGTAGTAGGCTTAAGGGTCTATAGCTCTTGGCCAGACCTCTGTCTAACTTGTCTCCTTTTGGAATTATTACTAGTTTTGCTATCTTCCATATTTTTGGAAAAACTCCAAACTTCAAGCATAAGTTATATATTTCTTTCAGATAGCTAGGATTGATTTCCCATATTTTATGAACTATTTAAGCCACAATGTTGTCATTTCCAGGTTCCTTTCCTGGTGGCAGCCTATAGATGGCATGATTTACTTTTTTTTCAGTGAAGGCAGGGTCAATTGCCCCCCAATATGGGATGTTAGTTTCATCTCTTATTTGTCTTTGCTCTGTCGTATCTTCTGCAGGATCGTCTATAGGGAATATTTTTGTCATAAGGGCTTCCACTGTGTCCTCATATCCCTCTGTGTACTTCTTTTCTGTGGTTAGTGTTGTAAAGTATTGTGGCAGCTTTAGCTTACCGGCACAAGTATTTTAAATGTAATTCTAGGGTTTTGAAGCGCTCTGGGTACAGAATTCTTTTCAGGACTTGATCTTTTGGTCCTTTATGTTTTGTTTATAGATCCTGCAATGTTCCATGTATTCTCTTTTTTTCCTACTCTGTTCTTCCTCGTTTCTTGCTTTCTGATAGCGTCGGGGGGAACTGATTATTTAACCGCCGTACTTCTCCTAGTTCTTTTGTCCACCAGGGGACAGCTGTCTTGCCACTTTTCTTTTTAGGTATTGTTTTTTTACATATGTCTATTACTTTTTTATGAAAGTCTATTATTATAAGTTCAGCCTGTTCTTTACTAGTTATGTTCTTTAGGCATGGTTCGATTATTATTTTTTCCATTTTCAATTGAAAGTGTGTTCAATTGGTTTTGTTTATGGCATACTGATTTGTTTCTTTCTCCTGGGTCCACTCATATTGCCCAAGTTCCATAAATATATAGCTATGGTTGCTGAGGCTGCTGATGAAAGCCACAGCCCAGCCCTGTATTGTCCTGAGGGCTCTTACATTACACATCTTGATGTTGATCTAGCTGCGCCCAATAGGGGCGTGAAACGTTGGTAGCGACTTTGGGTCGTTGAGGATATGTAACTCATTGGAGCCAGCAAAGTCCAATAGCAGCTCTGCACAGTCATCGTTGTTTGGATCACCCCATAATTCGGAGTGGGCGTTTAGGTTGCCTTTTATTATAACGTTTTTGTGTCTAAAGTTGTTCATCACTTCATTTAGCTTACTAAGGTATGGCCCCAGGTCCTGTGTAATTAGGCAGTACACACTTATCAGAACTACACTGTCTCTACCACATCCTATCTCCACACGTCATATTACTGTTGCTGAAATTGGATTAATACAGCATAGGGATGCTTTTATTGTTAATTATCACTAGAGTTATTGGTCGTTCGTTATCGTAATAAAGTGACCTGTAGGACACTTTTAGGCAACTTGGTGTGCCTCTCAGACAGTAGGGTTCCTGAACCAGCGCTATGTCTACCTTCTCCATAACCTTACATAGCATCGATGTTGCCCCTATAGACCTTTGTGCATTAATCTGTAAAACTTTTATCTTTTTAACTTTTTCATGCCTAGTTATTGCCATAATCTGTTTTGGCTATAATCATACTTCTTATTTTTTGTATTAAGGGGCATTTCTTGTCGCAGGCGTTATGTCCTGTGTCTTTTAATTTCTCTTTCTTGCAATTACAGCATTCGGCTCTTTTTTTATTTGGGCAATTTTTAAATTTATGGTTAAGCCCACATTGACTGCAGATTGTCTTTTTCAGTACAATTTTTGGCTATGTGGCCAATTTTACAACACTTGAAGCATTGTGTTACGTTGATAAATTTATCTACTCCGCATCTGGTCCAGCCCAGATTTTTCTTTTTCTTTGGCAGCAGTACTTGTTTTATTTTTGGGCTTATTTCCGCAACCCAATTTATCGTTTGCTTTTTTCTATTTCCATACTTGAACTTGAGTTCTATTTTTTTATCATACTCCTGTCTTGTCCATTGACTATTTATCACATCGTTTTGCTCATACAAGCACTCTAAGACTTCCTCTTTCGGAGTGTCTTTGGCTACTCCGTATATTACTATGCATGGTCTTCTCTTCACCGGTTCACGTGTTTTTAGGCCGGCCTTATCTTTTATTTTTTGACGTAACTTCTTCTTCTCTTCTTCTGTACTTACTTCTATAGCCACACCACCTCTTCGAAGTTTTATTACAGCTTGTATTTGAACTCCCAACTGACGTGGGTTTATGTGCTTCTTCAGCTGGTCTTTTAGCCTTCAGGATCTTTTCCCTTCTGTTCTGGCTCTACCAACAGTATCTCTTTCGGTTGGGTCTTCTTCTTCATCACCATCTGTGCGTAACTTGGCACTGGTGTAGTCTTTGCTTTGTTTAGCACTTTATCCAACTTTTTATTTATTGCGTTCATTGCAGCTTGCAGTGGTTCGACTTCATTTTCTCTCAAAATGTCTATTATTCTGTCTATTTGTTCTAAGATGAACGTAGCATGCTTCCCTATCATCTTGCAGGTATTGTTTTCTCGCATGTACTCTTCTACCTCTTCGCAGATACTTTTTGCTGAGGCCACTCACTCGTTCCGGACTTTCATTTCCTGTGACAACGTCTCCTTGTCTGTCTCCGACATCTTCGGCCTCTTGGCCATAGTCCTTAAAAGGACTTTTAACATTTTGAACGGGCGCAGTAAACTGTTTGCCTGTCAGTAACCCTGTGGGGTTGCTGACGGGCAGGACCTTGAGAAGGTACAGTTACCGCTTCCCCTGGGCCTCGTTATTACGCAAAAATAAGCTGAGCACAAACGCAAGGCAAAATAAAGCCTGAATAAACACACATAAGCTCTCGAAATAGCGCAAATGAAACAAACTGGGGCTTCCTGCTTAGTAGATAGGGACATTTCATTTCATTTAATGATTATCATTTTTCCTTTCGGGGATCAGAGTTATCCCTGTTTCGCTAGGGCACCACAGGGAGAATGTTTCTTTTTTACATAATTTTTAAATAACAAACAATAATTTTACAATAAGATCACAATAATAATTTTACAATAAGATTCTTCTAACAAAGTTCCAGAGTTCATTTGCAAGTTGATTATTTTTTATTAGGTGGTAGAGTTCTAGATTTGATTTGTCAGTTTTTTGTTGGTAGGCTATTTTAAGGCTTACCCTGTCTCTTTCGTATCTGTGGCAGTCATAGAAGAGATGTTCTAGGTCGCTACATTCTGCTCCGCATTTGCAGAGTTGTGTCGCGCTTGCCAATTTTTTTAAGATAGTTGTATGTGTTACAGTGCCCAGTGAAAAGTCGACTTGCCAAGTGATTAATTGGCAGCCAATGAAGATTTGTGACTCGTTCCTCAACACTCGGCAAAAGCCAGTACGTTGGTCATACTCCATATAGGGAAAGACAATCTTTCTTGCCAGTTTTGTGTAGTTTCATCTCTCAGGAGTTTTTTAATTTCAGAGAGCGGAATTTTACTTTGAATGCTTGTTTCCCTTTGAGCCGCTTCCTTGGCTAACAGATCGGCTTGTTTGTTTCCTATTATTCCACAATGGGCTTTCACCCATCTAAATTTAATTGGGACTTCGCAATTATTAATTTTTCTCTTAATCCTTAATGCCGTTTCGTTTGTGTTGGCGAATTGTTGTAAGGTGCTAATGGCTGAACGGCTGTCGGTGTTGATTATGGTAAGCCTTGGAGGGCTGGTCGTTGCTCTCCATTGGACGGCTCTTTCAATGGCTAAGAGCTTGGCTTGGTAAACCGAACTTTGATCGCTTAGCCTATATTTCTCTTCATGGATCTGAGGTGTCTTTCTGCTCGGCCACCAAGGCCGCTTTTACCCGTCCTTCAATCTTGGAGACATCAGTATATATATTAATCTCTCTTTTTTCATCATCATCAGCTATATGAATTGTTTACCGATCGCAAGGCTTTGGCAGCATATTTGTTATAGGTTTTAGATTGATGTCATTTTTTGTATTCTGTTTGTCACTTATTGTAAACTTGTGTTTTTGTCTGCAGTGGTACAAAGCTGCACGCTTTTTGAGGATAAGATCAACGGGCGGGGTTCCCGCGATAACTAGGAGCGCATCAGTCGCGGCTGTACTGAAGGCTTTTGTTTTTCTTAATAATGCACATCTCTGGGCGTTATGGAGTTTTTTCCTAATCGAGTTTTTTTCAAAATGCCTTGTACCAGGCCACTGCTGCATAAGTAATACTCAGCAGAAGGGCTCCCTTGTATATTATGTCCATAGCTGTTTTGCTGAGTCCCCAGGTGGCCTTTGCTACTTTTGCGAGTGCATTGAAGATGTTTACAGTTTTGTGTTTTATTATATCAGCGTGCGGGAGCCATGTCAGCCTGTTGTCAAGAATCACGCCAAGGTAGCGGAGCTGTTTTTTGAACTTCATGCTTTCGGTTAATATTTTTACGACTGAGCTTCTTTTATAGAGATCTGGGGTTCACACTTCGGTGAACATTATCGCTTTGGTTCTCTTAGCGTTGAAGGAGAGTTTAAGTTCTTCTTTTATGTCTTGGACTCGGTGCCTATTCTTTAAGCACCTCGGTGCCTATTCTTTTGATCTCCCTGCGGGAGTCTGCGTTGAATATTAAGATGGTGTTGTCGGTGTATGCCATTTCGATGATGTTTTGTCGTTTTTTTCTTCTGAGGAAATGGTCGTATATTAAGTTCCAGATGAGTGGGGCAGAGTTTGATCTTTGCGGACACCCCCTGTTTAGGTTTCTGACTATTTTCGTGCTGTTCGATCCTTATATTACTTTTCTGTCTTTTAGGTCGTCTTTGACTACGTAATAGATGTTTTCTGGACAGTCAGATTTCCGCAGAGTTTGCAGGATCGGGGGCCACCATGTGTGGTTAAACGCTTTTTTAATGTCAAGACTTATGAGGCAACTATATTTTTGTTTAGTTAAGATATTTTCTACGCTATCTATGGCTTTAAATATTACATCTTCGGTGGACTTATTTGGGAGAAACCCAAACTGCTTTTTACTGAGGAAATTTTTATCGATAATGTTTGCCATTATATTTTGGCTGATTAGAAAATCTAATATTTTCCCCAATAGCGGCAACAGGCTGATAGGCCGGTAGCTTTTGGCTGAGCCTTGATTTAGGTTGTCCCCTTTGGGGATGATCACTAGTTTGGTCTTTTTCCAGATATCAGGAAAGAGCCCGTGTTTAAGGCATTGGTTGTATAGATTTATCATGTTCTTTTTGTTTATTCCCCAGACTTTTTGAACAATTTCAGTGACAATTCCGTCTGGTCTTGGAGCTTTGCCGGTCTTTAGCCTTAGTACAGCGTGCTCTATTTCTTCTTTTGTGAATGGTGGGTGCATTGTGCTTTGGTAATCCTCGTTTTCGTTCTGTCTTATTCACCGTTGCTGTAACGTGTCTGTGTTAGGATCGTCTACAGGGAAGAAGGTGTCCATTAGTTTTTTTACTGTGCCTTCGACTTCTGCTGTGTTCCCCTCTTCCTCTTGAATGGTTGTGAGAAAGGACGGGGTTTTGAGCCTTTCTGCACTTGCTTTATGCAGGTAGCTCCATGACTTTGACGAACTTTTTGTACAGAAGTTTCTCCAAGACTGGAGTCTACTGCTTTTGATCCTCGCTTTATAAGTGCGACTATGTTCAAGGTATTCTTCTTTCTTTTCCTCTTGAGCATCGTCGTTCCGGGCTTTTTGATATCGTCTTCTTAACCTATTGCTTTCTTTTCTCATTCTCGTGAGGTCACTGGATTACCAAGGGACTGTCTTTTGACCTTTCTTTTTTCTTGGTATGCTTGCTTCACAGGCTTTTGTGAGCTTTTCATGGAATGTGTTTATTTCCCTTTTGATATCTGTTTGGTTATGACAATTCTTTATTGTGGCCGGATTCATGGTTTCCCTAATTATGTTTTTGAACTTTGTCCAGTTGGCTTTGCTGGTTGCATAATGAGTGCTTTTTTCGTAGATCGTTTCATTTTGCAGCCCCACTTCCAGGAAGATGTAACTGTTGTCGCTTATCCTGCAGAGCGGGGAGACCTGCCAGGACCTCACGGTTTCAAGCGCACTCCCATTACATATAGTTAAATCGATCCAGCTTCGCTCAATGGGTGCATCGGACGAAGGCCAATATTTGTTCGGTTTAATTGTCATTGTCAGGATCTTTCCAAATTTGTGAATGAGCATTCAGATCAGCACAAATAAAGATTCGCTTGTGGGAGAAACGTTTAGCCAGGTTGCGTAATTTGGCTAGAGTGGGTTCCAGTTTGTTGGTGAATGGGCAGTATGCACTTTTGAACAAGAAGTTCTTGCGGCCGTTACTTACCTCTAAACAGGTAATGTATTTCTTGCAGTTTTCTGCATGAAACACATGGAAACGTTAGGGTTTCTTATGATCGCCGCTGTTGAAGGACTAGAGAACTTGTCAAAAAGAGTTTTATAACTGGTCCTTAGACACGCCGGCACACCCTGTTGGCAATACGGTTCTTGAATTAGTGCCATGTCGTATTTTTCCAAAGTTTTGCAAAGAGTCGATGTTCCACTGATGGATCTCTGAACGTTTATCTGAACTATTTTTATCGAGCTGACATTTGGCTGATCGGTGGCATTACTCGTTATAATTGGTTTTCGCTATAATTATTTTTCTGACTTTTAGTATTTGTGGACATCTCTTTGAGCAAGCATTATGATTTATGTCTTTTTGTTTGTCTCTTTTGCAATTTATGCATTCTGCTTATTATTTTTGTTAGCATTTTTTGAATTTATGGTTTAGGCCACATTGGCTGCAGGTGGGGCCACTCTCCTTACAATCTTTGGCAATATGCTCGATACAGCAGCATTGATAACATTGGGTTACTGAGATGAAGTCCTCAGTTCCACACCTGGACCAACCCAGGTTTACCTTTTTGTTTGCCAGAATTAGTCTTTTTACAGTGGGCTTACTTTTACTACCCAGTTGCTTGTGTCTTTATTTTTGTTTTTGATTTGAAATTTTACTTCTATTTGTTTCTTAAATTTTTTTGCTGTTATTGAGTTGTTAATGCCTTCATTTTTTTGTAGAGGCTTTCCGCTATTTCTTTACTGGAGGTGTCTTTCATGACTTTGTATAGTATTACTCTAGGTTTTCTCTTGAGGGGTTCTTTTGTTTTGAGCCCAGTCTTGGTTTCAATAAGTTCTTTTAGTTTTTTTTTCATCAGGTGAACTGACCTCTATTGCTATTCCTCCTTTCCTTAATTTTCTTACAGCTTGGATTTAGATTATTGCTTTTTTGGGGTTTATGTTCTTCTTCAAAATATCTCTTGTTTGTTCTGCATTTTCGTTCTCTTTAACTGGTTCTACTAATATGGTTCTTTTTTTTTGGTTTTTGAGCTTTTGGTGCTACCACTTTAGCGTAATTTGGTTCCGCGGTGCTTCTGCTTTTAAGCACCTTTTTTATTTTGTCAGGTAGGTTGTCCACTGCCACTTGCAGCGGATCCCTGTTCTGTAGGATATCTATTATCCGATCTATCTGTGCGAAGACGTAGGCTACATGATCTCCTGCTCCCAGCCTGCAGCCGTGGTTTTTGTTCATGTACAGTCTAACTTCGTCGCGGATATTTTTCGCCAGTTTGACTCGGTCTTCTTCAACCAGCACCTCCATCTCTTTTTGAGATGACACCTCGTTGCCTGATTTGCTAGGATGTGGCCTCTTGGCCATTAGTCCTTAAAAAGACTGTTAACAATCTGCAAAGATCGCAGTGGATTGCTTTGTTTCGCCTTTTCGGGCTACTTACAGGCAGGACCTCGAAGGTGCAACTCTGCTTTCCCTTGGAATTGTAAAAGCATTACAAAACAGCTAAACAAAAGCGTAGGCAACGATTGCCGAAAATAAAACAGTCAAAAGGCTCACTAAAAATGCACAATAGTACAATGGGGCTCCCTGCCCAGTAGATAGGGACAAGCCTCCCAGGAGTCCCAGTTAATAACTGTTGCCCCTGTCTAATAAGACTTATCCTTTCGATGTGGGTTTCTGTCCGTGGTGAGGGGACCTCCCAGAGATGGTTTAGTAACTCTTCTTTACCATCCCTGGGATCTGAACGCCCACCCACGTGTTTGCCGTGCGTGGTGACCCGTATGCCGGAAAGGGGGATCCTGGTAGTTGAGGGGCAACATAACGTCCCCAACACACTGCTTTGGCCCCTGCTTCGGATAAACGGGAGGCTCAAATCAGGCTCCGTTTGAGTCAATCGGCTGGTCGTTGAGTCATTGTTGACCTCGGCTTGGAGTCAACCGATCGATGCAGACCGGGCAGACACGTCAGACAAGATGTGCTCTTCTTGACTGCATTGTGAGGGTATAGCTCCTGGGAAACCCTGGTGCGACGGTCTATGGGAGTCTCCCATGTGACTGCATCCCCCTGTTGGGCCCCATGGTGGGTGGGGTCACTAGGAGCTGAATATACATTCTTAAATATGGATTGCAAAAACTCAATTCAAGCGACCAAAGTAAAGATTTCCAGCCAGCCTGCTTACTTAATAGTACATGCAACTGGAGAAAAACCCCTTGCTAAGTGTTCCCCCTTTTTGATTCAAAAGCTGTTTGAATCAACCATTGGGCATTTGAAAAAAATTCAAAAATTGAGGTCAGGGGACTTACTTGTAGAAACAGCCTCTCCTCAACAAACAACAAAGCTTTTGTCAATTACAACTCTTGGAGACATGGGAATATCGGTCACACCACACGGAAGTTTGAACTCATCACGTGGTGTGATATCTGAGTTTGACTTGATGTCTGAAGACGAATCAGACATTCAGATCGGCCTCTCGGACCAAGGTGTCACTTCTGTCCGACGCATTTCGATCCGTCGAGACGGCAAGTTGATAACCACTAAACATTTAATTATCACATTCAACAATTCGACACTGCCATCTTTTGTTACAGCAGGATATCTGCGCTGCGCAGTTCGTCCGTATATTCCAAATCCGCTGCGTTGCTTTAAATGCCAGCGATTTGGACATTCCCAGACCTCTTGTCGAGGCAAAAACTTGTGCGCACAGTGTGGAACTGAAGGTCACAACAGTACTGAATGTAAAAGTACGCCACACTGTGTGAACTGCAAAGATGCCTATCCTTCCTACTCTATGAAAGTGTACCGCATGGCAAAGAGAAAAAGAGATCCAACGGGTAAAAACTGTGAAAAACATCTCATATCCAGAGGCTCGTCGTATGGTCACTCCAAGTGCACCTATGCAACAAAAGACATTTGCTGCCGTGTTGAAATCTACTAACACATGTGGGGTTCAAACAGAGATTTCTGTATCCCCAAGTGAATCTTTTACACGCCATGTGAAATGTTTAATACTCTCATCTATGAAAACACCAGAACAGGAAAGTACAAAAGCAAAAACACCTCTACCAAAAAGTGGGATAACAATTAGGAATGTGGGTTCCAAAAAAGCGAGTAAGAACCCACTAAACAAACAGAGTGAAAGCAGCACTCTCCAAATCCAAAAAATCGGAGGCTCAGTCGATGAGTGAGTTCTCTGATATCTCTGACGAAGAGAATAAACTGAGGTGACCCAAACAACATCGCCTCTAAAAGGAAAATCATCAGTTAAATTGAAGAGGGACACTTTTGCAAAGAATGCTGTATCAAACACATAAATGGATTATAAAATAATTCAGTGGAACTGTTGTGGTTTCTGCAACAACTTCTCTGACGTTAAACACCTGACATTATCTACCACATCTCTCTGCGTGGCACTCCAGGAAACACATTTAAAACCTGGAGAAAAAATATCTTTAAAAGGATTTTGACTCTACCGCAAGGATGATGATAGCCACAACCGTGCCAGTGGAGGTGTGGCTATACTGGTTTCAAACTGCATTTCGTTTTTACCGGTACAAATAACAACAGAGCTGCAAGCTGTGGCAGTCAGAATTTCTATTGGAGTAACTGTCACAGTTTGTTCCATATACTTGCCACCAGATGTCAGAGTCGATGAAGATGAATTGGATGGCTTGGTTGAACAACTGCCGACTCCATTCCTTTTACTTGGTGATTTCAATGGCCACAATTCAATGTGGGGCAGTCTTGACATAAACCGTTGAGGCAGGGCCATTGAGAGATTTATAGGCAATCATCAACTGTATTTATTTAATACTGGAGAAGTGACATACTTCCACGCCCCAACAAGAACATTTACTGCCATTGATTTGACATTAGCTAGTCCAAATCTGTTTTCAGCGTTTACATGGGAGGTTGGATCTAATCCACTTTCCAGTGACCACTTTCCAATATTTTTAAAATATAGAGGCAGAGGAAGCTGTGAAACAGCCCGTCCACCACGCTGGAAATTTGAAACGGCAGATTGGCCTGCATTTTCTTCTTTGGCTAATATCACTGAGGAAATGGTCAATACTGCAGATATCAATGATGCAATCAAAGTTGTCACTTCCAGTATTATTCAGGCAGCCGAAAAAACAATGGGGAAAACGTCAACCAGATATCCAAAACATCCGAAACCATGGTGGGATCAAAATTGCGAGGCAGCATTTAAAAAACAAAAGAAAGCATGGGGGATTTTCAGAAGATACCCCACTGCTGAGAATTTGATAGCTTTTAAAAAAGCAAAGGCAAATGCCAGAAAAATAAGGAGGCAAAGCCAAAGGGATTCCTGGAGGAAGTATGTTTCTAGCATAACATCTTCCACCAGCTCAAAAGCAGTCTGGGATAAAATCTATAAAATTAATGGGAAATATGCTGCTTACTCTCTGTTTATGCTGGAAAATAATGGCACAATAATCAGTGACATAAAAGGTATTGCTGATTTGTTGAGTGAAACATTTTCGTCTTCATTCAGCAATATTATGTATACAACAAATTTCCAGGCTTATAAAGTCCAAAGTAAAAAACAATATCTAAACTTCCACTCTTCATCTAATGAGGAATATAATGTGCCATTCAGCAGAATAGAACTATGTACAGCAATCTCTCGCTCGGGGAATACTGCTGTAGGGCCGGATAAAATTAATTACAGCACGATAAAAAATCTGTCAGACAATTCCCTTAGTAACCTTCTAAATCTGTTCAATAGAATATGGACAGAACATACTTTTTCTGACTCTTAGAGGCTATCAATTATTATTCCCATTCCCAAGCCAGGTAAAGACTGCAAGAATCTCTCTAATTATAGACCAATTTCTCTGACTAGTTGTTTCTGCAAACTTTATGAGAGAATGGTAAACAGACGCCTGATGTTCCTCTTAGAGGAAAAGAACTACTTTTCACCACATCAGAGTGGATTTCGTAGGAACAGAAGTACCACAGACAATCTAGTAAACCTTGAAACATCTATACGCGAAGCGTTCGTAAGACGACAGCACTTAGTATCTGTGTTTTTCGATATAGAGAAGGCTTATGATCGCTGCTGGCGATATGGAATACTCCATGATCTGCATGAATTTGGACTGCGGGGTAATCTGCCAATTTTTATAAAAAACTTCTTGCAGAATTGAAGATTTCAAGTTAGGATGGGCAACACTTTGTCTAGGCCTTTCACTCAAGAAGAGGGTGTTCCTCAAGGTTCTATTCTGAGTGTGACTCTGTTCCTAATCAAAATTAATAGCATAGCTAAGTGTCTTTTTCCCAGTGTGAAACACTTTTTGTATGTTGATGACTTTTAGATTTTCTGTCAGTCTACTAACATGAGTTTTATTGAAAGACAACTGCAAATGTCCCTAAATCGCATAGACAATTGGTCCAAGATCAATGGTTTTACTTTTAATGCAGAGAAGACTTCGTGCATCCACTTTTGCCGAAGGCGTGGTTTGCACCTGGACCCTGAAATTTACCTAAATGGGGTTAAAATCCCAATGGTCAATGAAGCAAAATTTTTGGGTGTTCTGTTTGACAAAAAACTGACGTTTTTGCCACACTTGCGCAATTTGAAGAGTAGATGTTTAAAATCTCTGAACCTTTTAAAGGTACTGTGCTGCTCATCCTGGGGAGCAGACAAATGTTCGATGCTCAGGATATATAGAGCCCTCGTTCGCTGTAAGCTGGATTATGGATGTGTTGTTTATGGCTCTGCGCGAGAATCTACTCTTTGGATGCTGGATCGAATCCACCATCAAGCATTGCGTTTGTGCACTGGTGCATTTCGAACTTCTCCTGTTCAAAGTTTGTACGTGGATGCTTATGAGCCTCCACTATCTCTTAGGAGAGAGCAGTTGTCTTTGTTCTATTACATTAAACAGAAATCTCTGGCTAAACCTTCAGTTTATTGTAGAGTATCAGATACTCAGCTGAAAAGATTATTTACAGCTCGCCCAAGTTGTGTCCCTACATTTGACATTAGAATGGAGAATGTAAGCAGCACGATTGACCTGGACACAAGCAACATTTTACAGGTCGAGGTCGATAATATATGACCTTGGTCAACTTTTGTGATTAATGTTGACTTTAGCTTAAAGCAGTTTTTTAAGGAATCCACTTTGGACTATATCTATAGGCAGCACTTTGCAGAAATTCAACACCACGACAGGAATTTAATTCCTATTTATACTGATGGATCGAAATCGGTTGACTATGTTGGCTCAGCCTTTGTTTGCCAGGATGAGATCGTGGCAGAACAAATTGCATCGAATTCTTTCATCTTTACTGCAGAGTTGCAGGCTATTTACCTAGCCTTAAAATATATAATTAGTAAAGGTCATCGTCGCTGTGTTATTTACACTGACTCAGTTAGTGCACTTCAGGCTTTGATTTCGTATGAACCTAGTTCTCACTCTATAGTGATTAAAAATCGCAAACTGTTTTGCCATCTTATTGCAAGTAATATTCTTGTAAAATTTATTTGGGTCCCAGGCCATGTAGGTATAAGAGGGAATGAAGAAGCTGACGCAGCTGCAAACTGACAAGTCCTTTTCAGCATACAATGTTTATTGAAGGAGGTGACTTGAAGCTAGTCGTTAAAAAACGACTAGCAGAGAGATGGCAAAATGTGTGGAACGAACAAGTCTAACATAAACTTTACGAGATCAAACCTATAATAGAAAATTGGACACACAACAAACAGTATGACAGGAGATCTGAGGTCATTCTTACTCATTTGAGAATTGGATACACTCGACTGACTCATCAATACCTTTTGACGGGTGATGACCAGCCTGTGTGTCAGTATAGCCATTGTACTGTAAGCGTTAAGCACATACTGAGCAATTGCACTGCCTCTGAAAGGATTTGTAGGCAGCATTTTGGAAATGCAAGTTTCAAAGAGATTTTGGGCCAGAGGCCAAATGTTGATAAATTACTGAACTTTCTAAAAGTTACAAATATTTATAAACAGATTTAGCTGTTTGTTAATTTTATATTCACACCTTGTTACTATATACATTTTAATTGTTATTTGTTCTATGTTTTTTGTTTTTTTTTTGTTGTTTTATTTTGTTCTATTTAATTTTATTTATTATTATTTATTTATGTATTTATTTATATTATGTGTTGTGGCGCAGCTTGGCCTGTGTAGCCTTAGTGTCAAAAAACTATTACCAACTAACTAACAACCAACTAACCATCTAGCGCCCCATTTGTGCTATCCCAGTTTTTGAGCTGTACCCTTGGAGACTGCCTGTAGTCCTCTCTCTCTGAGGAAATGACCCAAGCACATGTCATATCATTCAGGACAGGCTAGTACCTGAGCCCCTTGCCACATTATTAGCTTTTTAGGAGAACCCGTTAAGTCAGTCATAGACCAAAAAAAGGCAAAGTTTGCCTGTGTACTGAGCTTCTTTTTCACGACAAGGCTGGTACGTACGAGTTGAGGTTGGAGTTGAAGCCCTGAACTACCATTAGGAAAGGAGTAGATAGTGAATCGCTTGCAATTGTGAATTTGATTTGTGTGGGGTTTGAAAACAATATTTTGTTTTTAGTAGCAGGATGGCGAGAGTTGCAAAAGTGGATGTTTTGCTCGAAATATGCAGGTGTGAGCGTGATGTTGCTTACGTTGATATTATTCTTCCACTTGATTTGCCACATTTTATGGTACATGTTGATGACCTTGTCTATAGGGGCTTTTTAGCAAGAACCTGGTTTGCAGTATTTGGAATGGTGTTATAAGCTTCAGAAATAGGTATAAGAGCCCTTCTTTGGGCTGCAATATACTTTTTTTTGATGTGGGTTTTATTAATATTTTGCCCCCAACTGCCATTTGCATAGGTGCAGATGGGTAAAAATATTTGGTTATATATGGCTTTTTGTGCTTCGGTTGCAAGGCCCCAACGCCTGCGAGCGATGTTTGTGAAGGCATTAAGAATTCTTCCAGTTTTTTCAGTAATATACTCAGTGTTTTCATTCCACAAAAGTCTATGTTCAAGAATCACTCCCAGATACTTGATGGTTTCTTTCGATGTTTATAGATTGGCCTTGCATTTTAATAGTTGGGGTCCTTAGATATAGGTTCTGCTGGCCCGGTTTATTGAAGACAATGCCTTTTGTTTTGGAAGCATTAAATTTGAGCTTGTTATCAGTGCCCCACTTGATGATGTTATTCAGTGTTTCACTTCCCTTTGCTTTTAGCTCAGCTATTGATTTTCCTTCTATGAGGACTAATGCGTCGTTAGCATAAGCTACCAATTCATCCTGCCCAAAAGCTTGCCCCAGAAAATCGTCAAAGAGGACGGTCCACAACAGAGGCCTGCAGATTGAGCTTTGGGGAGAACCCTGGACCACCTCCCTTTGTATACAATGTCTGCTGCAAATGAGTTCAGCTGTTCTCTCTCTTAGATAGTTTTTTAAAATGCGGAAAAAGTTAGCTGGGCAGTTTTTTTTTATGAGATTAAGTAAAATCCTTGGCCACCAGGCACTGTCGAAGGCTTTCGCAATGTCAATGCTAATGGCCAGAACGTACCTGTGGCTCTCTAGTAAGTGCTTGACAGTTTGAATAACCTTTTCGACAGTGTCGGCTGCAGAACGCTGTGGCCTGAAGCCAAATTGATTGTTTTTGAGTTGTTTGTTCTTTTCCATATGCCAAATAAGTCTATTGGTAATTAACCTCTCGAGCACTTTGCCCAAAACAGGCAGAAGTGAGATGGGCCTGCAGTTGCTCGGGCTGTTAGGTTTTGGGATTGGAACGACTCTAGCATATTTCCACTGGCGAGGAAAGATCCCATGATAAAGGCAAGCGTTAAAAATTTCTATGAAGTAAGAGGGAACAATATTCCAGAGGTTTTGGCAAGCTCCGGTAAATATCATTATAGCCGGGGGCTTTTTTATTATTTAATTTTTTGAAAGCCCTTTTAATTTCATGCTCCTGAAACTCTGGAGAATTCAAGGTGTGCAGCTCATCTTCTGTATGATTTCTTACCCAACGGTGTAGATCCGTGTCTTCATGGATGTTGTCTTGTAGACAGAATTGGTCTATTTTCTTATTTCCAGGATGAGATCGTGGCAGAACAAATTGCATCGAATTCTTCCATCCATACTGCAGAGTTGCAGGCTATTTACCTAGCCTTAAAATATATAATTAGTAAAGGTCATCGTCGCTGTGTTATTTACACTGACTCAGTTAGTGCACTTCAGGCTTTGATTTCACATGAACCTAGTTCTCACTCTATAGTGATTAAAATTCGCAAACTGTTTTGCCATCTTATTGCTAGTAATATTTTTGTAAAATTTTGTTGGGTCCCAGGCCATGTAGGTATAAGAGGGAATGAAGAAGCTGACGCAGCTGCAATGTCAGCAAGTCCTTCTCAGCATAGAATGTTTATTGAAGGAGGTGACTTGAAGCTGGTCGTTAAAAAACGAGTAGCAAAGCGATGGCAAAATGTGTGGAACGAACAAGTCCACAATAAACTTTACGAGATCAAACCTATAATAGAAAATTGGACACACAGGAAAGAGTATGATAGGAGATCTGAAGTTATTCTTACTCGTCTGAGGATTGGACATACTCGGCTTACTCGTCAATACCTTTTAAAGGGTGATGACCAGCCAGTATGCCAGTATTGCATTTGTACTTCAAGTGTCAAACACATACTTTGCAACTGTTTTGCTTTTGACCAGAGTCGCAGACAGTATTTCAGAAATGCAAATTTGAGAGAGATTTTGGGCCAGAGGCCAAATCTTGATAAAATACTGAACTTTTTGCAGGTTATAAATATTAATAAAGAGATTTAATCAATTTATTTATTTATTTATTTATTTAGTATATATTTATATTTGTGTTGTACTGTTTGTTTGCACTTGTTTGTGTTTTTGTGTTGTATTGACGTTTTGTGATATATATATTTAGCTTTGTTTAATTTTACCATTTGTCATGGCGCAGTATAGCCTGTATGGCTCTTGTGCCAAAAAACTAGAACTAACCAACCAACCATCTTATTTGCAGCCTGATAAAAATTCTGTCCAATGTCTGTAGAATGTAAAATCTGACGTTTTTTAATTTTCTCCGTGCAGAAGCGCGTAAGGAACCCCTATGGATTCTCTGCGGCATTGGCACAAAACTTTTCCCATGAGTCTTGCTTCGCCGTTTTTATAGCGGTTTTGTAAGTACGTAACTGCGTATGATATTGCTGCTTGGCTTGGGACCTTTCTGGTTCACTGTGGAGCCTTTGGTATTTCTTCCTTAAGTTAATGACATTAAGTTGTCGGTTCGTAAGGTCTGGTGTCCACCAAGGGACAGGCTTGCGTTTATTTGTAAACCTTGGAATGAAAGAGTTGCAGGCAGTATTAATGATTGTAATATTTTCTTCAATGCGGTCCCTGGTGATGTGTGGATCTTCATGAAAGCAGTTTACCAGATTCTCTTGCAGAAAAGTGGTGATGTCATTCCAGTCGGCTTGCCTTAGATTATATTTGGACCTGGATTGCCTATGATCGTTGTCTGAGTTGCTGCCAATTGAAAAAGTGATCTTGGCATGGTCATCCATGGAGTCATTTAGTACTTTTCATTCTGAGATCCGAGGGGCACAGCCTATGGAGCAGGCAGTAATATCGATCCAGCTGTGCCCCTGGCTGGAGATGAATGTAGGTGGAGAAGATGGATTGTTTAATACGAGAAGATCATTCTGTACTAGGAATTCTTCCCATTTTTGCCCACGGTAGTCAAGCATTTCTCCTCCCCACGTTGGGGAGTGGGCATTAGTGTCTTCGGCCAATATGAAGTACACGTCGGAAAATTTGTTCATACAGTTATGGATGCTGTTAAGGATCTCATCACATTTGGTATTTTTGGGACAATAGAAGTTGATAATTATGTACCTGTTGTTGTCTGAAATTAGCTCTGTACATGACAAAAACTTCGTACTAATGTTCTCGTGATGAAGAAGAGAAAGATCGTTGTTGGGCAGAATATTGATTGCCCAAGGATACTCAGAAGTACCAGCCAAAGAGATGGAGGAGGTCGGCAGACATGTTGGAAGATTCTGAATTGTGTAAGGCTTCTGCACAATTGTGAAGTTATAATTGTTCATTTTAGATGCCAGGATGGAGGTGGTAGCAATACTGCTGCCAGTGTTATACTGCAGAAAACAAATTTTCTTATTATTATACTTATTCATATTCAGTGCTGTTAATAATGTTTAATTTTACACGTGCATAGGCATGGCAGGAGTAATCTCTGGCATTATGATGGTAATTCTTTTCTCTCTTTTACCTGCAATTGTAGCAGACTGCAGGACTATCCCTGTTTACACAGTCTTTAAATGAATGCGGACCTGTACAATGGCTACAGGTTGGGGAGTCCTGGCTGCAAGATTTAGCCGAGTGACCAAATCTGCAGCACTAATAACATTGAAGTACCGGACAAAAGTCCGATACTTTACACCTTGACCATTCAATGGAGATTTTTTCCATAGTTAACAGTCTTTTCCTTAATCCTGGCGTTAATTGCACAACCAAGTTCACATAGTTAGTGTTTCTCCTCCCCATGTTGAACTTAACTTTAAATTCCTTGTGGAATTCCTCCTCGGAATAAATGTCAGAAATGGCATTGTTCTGGCTGTAGATTATATGTGGGAGATCGTCCTTTTGAATATCCCTTGAGACTGAATATATAGCCACGTGTGGAAGGCGTTTTCTTGGTTTTCTTATCTCCAAATGTGGGGTTTCCTGCTATAGATGCCTGTGGAGCACATCAGCGTCCTCGCAGTTTCTTGTCTCGATCAGTACCCTTCCTCCACTAACATTCTTAATGTTGCTTATTCCGATCTTAAGACTTGATGGTTTAACT
The DNA here is from genome assembly GCF_030686945.1 of Centruroides vittatus. Classification (NCBI taxonomy): domain Eukaryota; kingdom Metazoa; phylum Arthropoda; class Arachnida; order Scorpiones; family Buthidae; genus Centruroides; species Centruroides vittatus. Next base: position 136,650 of record NW_027121517.1, read on the forward strand.
TTTTCTTGTAGGGTTTTTATTGTCTTATTACAATTCCTTTATTTGTTGTAAATGAGAAGTACCCCTACTCTGCTCTTAGTGGCTTCATTTGCCTTTGGAGTCAGTTCAGGCTCTGTTTGAAGGACCTCGCTGTATGTGCGTTGTGTTTTCGAGGGGGGTACTCTTTTAACTGTTCAATTTGCCTATCTATGTGATGTTGGATTTTCAGTATTTCTTCCATTGGTCCCTCTTCAATGAGCTTTCCCAGTTTCTCATTAAGTTCTTCCATCTGGGTCATTTGAATCCCTAGGTCCATCCTGTCCAGGAGATGGTCAACACTGTTTCCCGTTTGCTCCCCGACATTTGCTATCTTGTCAAGTTTTGAGTCTATCATCATTAGCTGTTGATTAGTGTCTTGATTTTTAATGCTATTAATGAACTTGTCCATTCTAGTAGTTATGTCACTTATATCATATAGGGAGGAAAGTTCATTGATTTTCTCAATAACCGGCGAAAGTTTTCCTTCCAATATAGTCTCGAGCTTTTCAGAGCTTCTGCTGTGAGGGCAGACTTTACAGTCTGCCCTCACAGCAGACTGTAGGGCATTCCCTACAGTCTGCTGTGAGGTGTGGTAATTGTTCTAGGAGGATGCAGTATAGGCATTGGTGGTGTGTTGCCTGTGCAGAAAAAATTACTGTTCTGCAATTGTGATCCTTTCCATCTCTGTAATATACTTGATGAGCCAGGAGTGTTGCCCATCATGTTGGTCTCCTCACTTTCTTTCTCAAGGGAAATGTGATCACCCTTCATGCTTTTTATTGCAAGATCAATAATTCTATTCATCTGTTCCTAAAAAAATCTGATATTTTGTGCTGAGCTCGGTCGTTTGTTTGAGCCGTCTGCACAGTAGCCCTTGGTCTCATTCACAATCCTAGAGGCATTTTTAGAAACAGATCAATAATGGATCCATCCATGTTTCCAGCATGCATAAACATCCAAATACAACCCCTGTGTAAATGGTGTATACCTAGCCCTTAAACTGAAGAAGGTCATTTTAAAGTGGGAACCTAGGTTCCAGAAGACCTCTGCACTGATAGGTTATCACCCAGCAGTTCAGAGAGAAGAGAGATAGAAATAAAATTAGTTAGTCTACTTAAATCTACTTAACCTACGTACAACCAACACATCACAGAGCCATTCTGAATAACAAGTTGAACGACACAAAAGATCCTTTGTTGATGTTGAAGCATAATTCCGAGTTGATAGTAGCAATCAGCTGCCGGAAAAACGTTGATTTCATTCAGTTATTCGATGACGTGATCGGCGATTGTTAGAAAAGCCGTTACACTTAGAGTTCGTTGACCTTCTTCAGTGATGAAAAGTTAAATAAATATAAATTGCCCTAAGTTAGAAAGTACTGTCGATATTGTTTTCAAATTTTTGCAGAAAGTCAGAAGAAACGTCCTCTTCCTGATGACACCAAAGAAAAAGCCCGATGACCGTTAGGGAGTTTGATGCGGGCCGGCAAAGTTACGGAGAAAAAGTGCAATTGCCGAAAAACAAGTGGTCCTTGCTTAACTAAATTTGGAGGGAGTAATCACCAGGCTATTCCAGAAAGAAATCCGTTGCATTTTCCGGAAAACCGAATATGGAAAGTCCGGAAAACCGGTCGAAAATTTCTTGTTTTCTAAGGACGATATCTCCGAAAATAATGGGTCCTCGGAGGTGAAACTAACGTCAGCGGAGGCAGAACATCTAGTTCTACCAGAATCCACTAAAAAAACCGCACCAACACAAAGAAAAACTACCGAAAACTCAAGTTATCCGGGATCCTGATATGCACACAGCCGATAGCCAGTTGGAACAGAGTAGATAGGGACAGTTACAGTTACAGTTATTTTTATTTTAACATACAAATAATGTACATTTCGGTGCCACCATGATATAACCGGGTAGAAACAGACAAAGGAATACAAATACAGAATTTTGCAGAATAACAAACAAAGAATACAAACTACATGCCTTTACTTGAGGCATGGAAAGAGGTGCGATTGGCAACTTCACAAAGTGTGTGAAACACTAGAAAAAGCTTTTTGCTGCTTGCAATGAGAACAAAAGGTATGAAAATGCGATAAAAGGTTAACGAAACAGAACCCCTTAGAACGATGAAACCAGAATGTTGCCTTGAAAAGCCCCCGAACAGCGGTTTCCCGCGGACGATCTCGCCTCTTGTTGATACCGCAGCCAGGTGCAGTATGTTGGCACCGACGGTATCGGGGCTCAACTGCATAGTGGAGGAGGAATCAAACTCGGGATCGGACACGGGTTTCCGTAAGGGAGCCAAAACAGAGGGTGAAGATTAAGGAGCAGTGGTCCTTTTAAGGTAGGTGTTCGATAAATGAACTAAGGCATCGTAGGAGTCTTTGTGCTGAAAGATACCGTCCAGGCTGGTCGGTGGCCAGCTGCCACCATTTGCCAGAATGATTGTTTTGAGCTGCAGCCGCTCCAGTTCCAGAATAGGGCACACCAAAAGATAGTGCTGGCTGCCATCCTGAATGCCACACGTAGGGCAGTTGGGATCGTTAGTGTGTCTTGAAGCGGGCAAGGTAAGAATAAAACTTCCTGTGATTTGACATCATCTGAGAGAGCCCATGGCTAGGGGAGTACCACTTTGAATTTAAAAGTTTCTTAATATTAGTGATGTAGGTAGAAGTGGTGGATGGGTTTCGGTTCCACTCAGTCTGCCAAGTTTCAAGCAGGTTTTGCCACAGCAGGCCTTTGATAGCTTTAATGCTAATTTTGTTGTAGCTTATTGGAAGGCTGTAGTTTGTAGACGCTTCTTTGGCTATTGCATCCGCCCTTTCATTACCGATATTGCCAACGTGGGCCTTGGTCCAGTTCATAAAGAATGTGCAAGAGGAGGTGGCTATGCTTTCTTGGGTTAATGTCACCAAGGGATGGGGCTCGTTTTATGATTTTTTTTTGGTATGAAAGTGTCACAAGCCGAAAACCCAAAAACGCCGAAACGGCTAGGCCTCGCCGAGAGACAGACAAAGGAACGTATTCGTTAGACAATCCTTTGTCTAACGGAAAAAACAAAAACGCGAATAGCGCGAAAAATAAAGATCGCACAGTAACGAAAATCACAGGAGCGATAAAAGGAATGGCGGGCTATCGAGTTTTGTCGAGAAAACGGAATAATTGCGGGCCGGAAGCCGGATGCGGGCTGGCAAAGACCGAAAAAGAAAAACAGCGATAAAAAGCGAACCAATCGTCGGAAATTAAAAATTTAAAAACTCACATGTAGCCGGCAACGAGTTCTATCCAGAGATGCATAGTAATCCAAAATCGGCGATAAATCAACGGAGATATAGCGATCCAAAACGGAGCCGAAGTTCAAAGCAGCCTCACCAGTCAAAAGTAGTAGATAGGGACACCCAGGAGAACACCCTTCCGGCCACCCCCGCTGTACCCTGCCCAAGGTATATTAGCGGTCTTGTCCTCTTTTCTTTCTATTGCCCTATTTACGTATTTTGTCCTCCTTCTCTTTTCGTTAGGTCCACAGGTGTACTGTAGGTCTTAGTTGGTTAGATTTCTTATTTTGTTACGCTTCTTCAGTATCTTCTTCATTGCACTTTGCACGTTGTGAAAGTTTGCTTTTTTCAATATATCGCTGTAGTTTTGGTGTTGAAGATTAGTCTTCTGAGAAAGTTCCGCAAGTATGTCTGCTGTGTATCGTTCTTGCTGGAAGATCGGGCATTCCAGTAGCGCGTGTTCTGCGCTGTCTTCTTTTCCGCACTCACATAATGGGGAGTCTTCAGACAAAAACTCTATGGCTTTGGACTAGAAATCTCCGTGTCCTGTTAGGAACTGAGTTGTATAGTAATTCCCACGGAGCCATTTCTTCTTTTGGCGATCTTCTATGTTATTTAGGAATTTGAACGTGTGTCGTCCTTTTGTGCTTTCTGTCCATTCTCTTTGCCACCTATCGAGAAGGTGTTTGTCGACTTATTTTCGTCTGTTTGTCTTCTCCTCAGTCGTTCTCGCTTTGTTAAATTCTTGGTCATATATCTTAAAGCTCTCGCCCTTTCTGATGTGATAGCGGGCGTATGCTTTCCACACTTCTAAGTAGATCGGCATTGCATTGGCAAGTACTTGCAGTGCAACTGCTGAGCATGTGTTGTAGTTCTTGAGAACTCTTAATAGGGCTGTTCTTTGAGCGCTTTCCGTGGGCGTTTAACTTGTCTGTTCAGGCTGCTGTTGCATACGTGATGATCGGCACAAATAGTCCTTTGTAGATAGTGGATATTGCACTCTGATTTAGTCCCCATTCTGCCTTGGCTATGCGGCTTAGGCTATTAAAGTGGTTTGCTGCCTTATTTGTTACGTCTTTAATGTGATCTGTTACACAGAATCCTTTGCCGATTGTCAGGCCAAGGTACTTGACTGTGTTCTGCGTTTTTATCTGTTGGCCATACATTTTGATCGTTGGTGGCCTGGTACTGCTCATCTTTCCCTTTAGTAAGACCATTACTATCTTTTAGGTCGATAATTTCAACTTGTGGTTCGTTGCCCATTCTTCTAGTCTTGGCATGAGGTTTTGTCCCTTTGTCTCCAGCTCTCTTCTGCTGTTTCCGGTTATGATAATCACCTTGTCATCTGCGTAGGCGATGACTGGGAGTCCTAGTTCTTGGATTAGTCTTAGATTTGAGTCGAATACCAGATTCCACATGTCGGGACCTAGAAGCGAGCCCTGTCGGCAGCCTTGGTCGATCTGCTTAGTGACTTGTAACTTGTTATTTGTTATAGTGACTTTTCGGTTTTTCAGATAGTCCTTGATTAGCCAGTAGAGGTTCCTTGGACACTTTCTGTTCATAAGTTCTTCAAGTATGTTGGGCATAGATGGTCAAAAGCCCCAACTATGTCAAAGAATATCTTGAGGATATACTTATCTCTCGATTGTTCTATTATGTTTCTAAGTCGGATGATGGTGTCTGTTGTAGAGCATTCTGTTCTAAAGCCGTATTGGCAGTTCTCTGTACTATCGGTCAGGTTTGTTCTCATTCTTTGTCTGATAAGGCCTTCCAGTGCCTTTCCTAATATCGGGAGAAGGCATATCGGCCGGTACGACCTTGGGTCGCTTTGATCGCTTTTACCGGCTTTCAATATTGTTATTAGTTTCCCCTCCTTCCATTCTGCGGGGAAAATGCCATAGTCTAGGCAGGCGTTATAGCATCTTTGTAATGCCTTTTTTTCCTGGGGCTTTTCCCCTTTTCATTTTGTTTATTACACACCTCACTTCTGTGTCTCTGAAGGGGTGCTGGTCGTTTCACCTCTGTATTCGTTTGTGCGGTTTCTTATGTCAGTTTGTACTGCTGTATCGTCTGCTAAGGTGTCTGGTTTAAAGAGTGAGTCCAGGATGTTGGTAGCTGCTTGCTTCCAGTTGGTGGCCTTGGTCCCTTTGCTCCTAATTGGACCCAGAATTTGTGTTCTCTTAATCTTTCCGGTTTGACGTTTATATACCAGTTCCCATGGGTTTGTCTGGCTTGTCTCTGTGACATATTGTTGCCAGCTTTTTTGTTTAGCTTCTCTTACGGCTTTCTGGAACTTTCGTCTTGAGTCATAATACATTACTTTAAGCCTTTTCCTCTGTGTGTGTCTGCGTTCTCTTTGGTAAATCCTGCGGTCTTTGTAGGCTTTTGTCTTTAGCGTTTCCAGCTTGTTATTCCACCATATCTACTATTGTGTAATATGCTTCTGTCTTGGTATGGCGATTTCTGCTGCCTTTAGGATTGCCTTTTGGACGGCGTAGCATTGCCTCACTGCGTCAGTGCCGTTCTGAATAGTGTCTAGTCGACGTTTCTGATTCTCGGAACTTAAGATATTCCGGTAGAGCACCCAGTTGGCCTTTCTCGTGTTATACTTTCCTAGCTCCTCTCCAGCCATTCTTTGACTGGCGACATTGATCTGGAAGCTGATTGCGTTGTGGTCGCTTGACGATTAGTCTGTGTGTACGACCCAATCGCTTATGTGTGGAAGGAGTTCCTTGCTTGCCATTGTAATGTCGATGTTTGATTCCCCTCTACTCAAGGAGAAGGTGCTTGCCTGGCCTGGTGCGTTAACCACCGTCATATTGTGTGCTGCAAGTAGGGCCAGGAGCTTGTTGTCGTTGCTGTCTGTTTGATCACTTCCCCAGGTCGGGGATCTTGCGTTTCCGTCTATACAGACCACTATCTTTGTGTTCTGGAGCTTTCTGAGGACTGTGTCTAGTTTATTCAGCCCTTCCTCTATGGAGGTGCCAAACTGGAAGTAAGTGCTTACTATGTAAAAGCTGAAATCCCCTTGATAGACTTGCGCACAGACGCAGTGGGAGCTGCTTAGCTGAGAGAGTTCTAGTATAGTGAGGCAGCTGTTGGTTATCACTAGGCCTGCCCAAGGGGCCTTGTTACGTGTGTTTCCTTGGATGATCCTTGTCTTAAGGCTGTATCCTGCAATTTTGCCGTTTATTGCGTAGGGCTCTTGTAAAGCCATAATATCTACTTGACGGCTTGACATGGCTTGTCGTAGCTCAGAAGGGATTATTTGTCCTCTTTTGCAGTTGTGCTGTACAATCTGGATTGTTGTATTATTCATTGTAGGTGACAGTATTTAGATACCGCTCGACTGCCAGTTTATAAGCCATGCAATGTTTGCTGTTTCTGCCGTGGTTGTGCGGCTTTCCCAATTTCTTACATGTTGCGCACTTTGCGGCTTCTTGTTTTTGTGGGCATTCGGAATATTTGTGCCCTGTTCCCGTGCAGTGTGAGCACGTGTTCTGTGTTTTCTTTACAGAATTTGGCCACATGGCCAAAACTTTGACCCCCTCGATGTGGGTTCCTGTTCGTGGTGAGGGGACCTCCCAGAGATGGTTTAGTATTTCTTCTTTACCATCCCTGGGATCTGAACGCCCACCCACGTGTTTGCCGTGCGTGGTGGCCCGTATGCCGGAAAGGGGGATCCTGGTAGTTGAGGGGCAACATACCGTCCCCAACACACTGCTTTGGCCCCTGCTTCGGATAAACGGGAGGCTCAAATCAGGCTCCGTTTGAGTCAATCGGCTGGTCGTTGAGTCATTGTTGACCTCGGCTTGGAGTCAACCGATCGATGCAGACCGGGCAGACACGTCAGACAAGGTGTGCTTTTCTCGACTGCATTGTGAGGGTATAGCTCCTGGGAAACCCTGGTGCGACGGTCTATGGGAGTCTCCCATGTGACGGCATCCCCTTGTTGGGCCCCATGGTGGGTGGGGTCACCAGAAGCTGAATGTTTTACTTTTAATCATGGATTCCCCAAAAATAAAAGATCCGAAAGAGCGGAAAAATTTAAAAATGTCCAGTACCCCAGCGTACTTAATAGTACACGCAACTGGTGACAAACCATTATCTAAAGCTTCTCCTTTTCTGATTCAAAAATTGTTCCAGTCGACTATTGGAGATTTGAAAAAAATTCAGAAATTAAGATCAGGTGATTTACTGGTGGAAACATCCTCCCCACAACAATCTGCAAAACTTCTAGAAACAAAGACCCTGGGAGAAATGGAAATCACTGTCACACCACACGGAAGTTTAAACTCATCACGTGGTGTGATATCTGAAATTGATCTGATGTCTGAAGACGAATCAGATATTCAGATTGGTCTTTCAGATCAAGGTGTCGTTGCTGTTCGGCGCATTTCCATTCGTAGAGATGGCAAGTTGATACCAACCAAACACTTGATACTTACTTTCAACAAGCCAACATTGCCATCCTTCATTACAGCAGGATACCTACGTTGCTCAGTTCGTCCATATATCCCAAACCCGCTGCGTTGTTTCAAATGCCAGCGGTTTGGACACTCACAAACATCCTGTCGTGGGAAAAGCGTATGTGCACAGTGTGGGACTGAAGGTCACGAGAGTACCGAATGTAAAACTACCCCATGCTGTGTAAACTGCAAGGATGCGCATCCTGCCTACTCCCGAAAATGCCCTGCATGGCAGAGAGAGAAAGAGATCCAGCGAGTGAAAACAGTTAACAACCTACCATACCCAGAGGCTCGCCGCATGGTCACTTCTAGTGCACTACTGAAGCAGAAGACCTATGCTGCTGTCTTGAAATCCACAAACACTTGTGCGGTTCAAACAGATATCTCTGTCTCTCCAAGTGAATCCTTTACCCGCCATGCGAAATGTTTAATACTGCCATCTACCCAAACACCAGAAAAGGAGAGCAAGAAGACCAAGACACCCCTACCTAAAACAGGGGTAATAACAAGAAATGTGGGTTCAAAAAAGGCCAATAAAAACCCACTTAACAAGCAAAAAGTAAAAGTTGCCCTCTCTAAATCAGCTAAAAAGTCGGAGACTCAGTCTATGAGTGAGTTCTCTGACTTTTCTGATGAAGAGACTAATTCGGAGGTTACAAAACCAAAGTCACCTCCAAAAGAGAGACCCCCTGTTAAATTAAAGAGGGATACCCTCGCAAAGAATGCTACCTCAAACACATAATGGATTATAAAATAATCCAATGGAACTGTCGTGGTTTCCGCAACAACTTCTCTGACGTTAAACACCTGACATACTCTACCTCATCTCTCTGCGTGGCACTCCAGGAAACACATCTAAAACCTGGAGAAAGAATTTCTTTAAAAGGATTCGATCTTTACCGTAAAGATGACGACAGCCACACCCGCGCCAGTGGAGGTGTGGCTGTACTGGTTTCAAACCGCATCCCGTCTTTTCCGGTACAAATAACAACAGAGCTGCAAGCTGTGGCAGTCAGAATATCTATGGGCGTCACTGTCACAGTTTGTTCCATATACTTGCCACCAGATGTCAGAGTCAATGACGATGAATTGGATTCATTGGTTGAACAGCTGCCAACTCCTTTCCTTTTACTTGGTGATTTCAATGGTCACAATCTAATGTGGGGCAGTCACGATATCAACCGTCGAGGCAGAGCCATTGAAAGATTCATAGGCAATCACCAACTATATTTATTTAATACTGGAGAAGTGACATACTTCCACGCCCCAACAAGAACATTCACTGCCATTGATCTATCATTAGCAACCCCGAATCTGTTTTCAGCGTTTACATGGGAGGTTGGATCTAATCCACTCTCTAGTGACCACTTCCCAATATTTTTAAAATATCGAGGCAGAGAAAGCTGTGAAACAGCCCGTCCACCACGCTGGAAACTTGAAACGGCAGATTGGCCTGCATTTTCCTCTTTGGCTAACGTCACTGAGGAAATGGTCAATACTGCTGATATCAATGATGCAGTAGAAGTTGTCACTTCCAGTATTATTCAGGCAGCTGAAAAAACAATGGGGAAAACGTCAACCAGATATCCAAAACATCCGAAACCATGGTGGGATGAGAATTGCGAGGCAGCATTTAAAAAGCAAAAGAAAGCATGGGGGATTTTTAGAAGATACCCCACTGCTAACAATTTGGTTGCTTTTAAGAAAGCAAAGGCTAATGCCAGAAAAATAAGAAGGCAAAGCCAAAGGGATTCTTGGAGGAAGTATGTTTCTAGCATAACATCTTCCACCAGCTCAAAAGCAGTCTGGGATAAAATCCATAAAATCAATGGAAAATATGCTTCTCACTCTCTGTCCATGCTGGAAAGTAATGGCACAATAATCAGTGACATAAAAGGTATTGCTGATTTGTTGGGTGAAACATTTTCGTCTTCATCCAGCAATATTATGTATACAAGGGATTTTCAGGCTTATAAAGTCCAAACTGAAAAACAATATCTAAACTTCCACTCCCCATCTAATGAGGATTATAATGTGCCATTCAGCAGAATAGAACTATGTACAGCAATCTCTCGCTCGGGGAATACTGCTGTAGGTCCGGATAAAATCCACTACAGCATGATAAAAAATCTGTCAAACAATTCCCTTAGTAACCTTCTGAATCTATTTAACAGAATATGGACAGAACATATTTTTCCTGACTCTTGGAGGCTATCAATTATTATTCCCATACCCAAACCAGGTAAAGACCGCAAGAATCCCTCTAATTACAGACCAATTTCTTTGACTAGTTGTCTGTGCAAACTTTTCGAGAGAATGGTAAACAGACGCCTGATGTTCCTCCTAGAGGAAAAGAACTACTTTTCACCACATCAGAGTGGATTTCGTAGGAACAGAAGTACCACAGACAATCTAGTAAACCTTGAAACGTCTATACGCGAAGCGTTTGTAAGACGACAGCACTTAGTGTCTGTGTTTTTCGATATAGAGAAGGCTTATGATCGCTGCTGGCGATATGGAATACTCCGTGATCTGCATGAATTTGGACTGCGGGGTAATCTGCCAATTTTTATAAAAAACTTCTTGCAAAATCGAAGATTTCAAGTTAGGATGGGCAACACTTTGTCTAGGCCTTTCACACAAGAAGAGGGTGTTCCTCAAGGTTCTATTCTGAGTGTGACTCTGTTCCTAATCAAAATTAATAGCATAGCTAAGTGTCTTCCTTCCAGTGTGAAACACTCATTGTATGTGGATGACTTTCAGATCTCCTGTCAGTCTACTAACATGAGTTTTATTGAAAGACAACTGCAAACCTCCCTAAATCGCATAGACAATTGGTCGAAGATCAATGGTTTTACTTTTAATGCAGAGAAGACCTCGTGCATCCACTTTTGCCGAAGGCGTGGTTTGCACCTGGAACCTGAAATTCACCTAAATGGGGTTAAAATCCCAATGGTCAATGAAGCAAAATTTTTGGGTGTTGTGTTCGACCATAAATTGACGTTCTTGCCACACTTGCGCAATTTGAAGAGTAGATGTTTAAAATCTCTCAACCTTTTAAAGGTATTATGCTGCTCATCCTGGGGAGCAGACAAATGTTCGATGCTCAGGATATATAGAGCCCTCGTTCGCTCTAAGCTGGATTATGGATGTGTTGTTTATGGCTCTGCGCGAGAATCTACTCTTCGGATGCTGGATCCAATCCACCATCAAGCATTGCGTTTGTGCACTGGTGCATTTCGAACTTCTCCTATTCAAAGTTTGTACGTGGATGCTTATGAGCCTCCACTATCTCTCAGGAGAGAGCAGTTGTCTTTGTTCTATTACATTAAACAGAAATCTCTGGCTAAGCCTTCAGTTTATTGTAGAGTATCAGATACTCAGCTGAAAAGATTATTTACAGCTCGCCCAAGTTGTGTCCCTACATTTGACATTAGAATGGAGAATGTAAGCAGCACGATTGACCTGGACACAAGCAACATTTCACAGGTCGAGGTCGATAATATATCACCTTGGTCAACTCCTGTGATTAATGTTGACTTTAGCTTAAAGCAGTTTCCTAAGGAATCCACCCCAGACTACATCTATAGGCAGCACTTTGCAGAAATTCAACATTGTGACAGGAATTTAATTCCTATTTATACTGATGGATCGAAATCGGTTGATTACGTTGGCTCAGCCTTTGTCTGCCAGGATGAGATCGTGGCAGAACAAATCGCATCGAATTCTTCCATCTTTACTGCAGAGTTGCAGGCTATTTACCTAGCCTTAAAATATATAATTAGTAAAGGTCATCGTCGCTGTGTTATTTACACTGACTCAGTTAGTGCACTTCAGGCTTTGATCTCACATGAACCTAGTTTTCACTCTATAGTGATTAAAATTCGCAAACTGTTTTGCCATCTTATTGCGAGTAATATTCTTGTAAAATTTTGTTGGGTCCCAGGCCATGTAGGTATAAGAGGGAATGAAGAAGCTGACGCAGCTGCAAAGTCAGCAAGTCCTTCTAAGCATAGAATGTTTATTGAAGGAGGTGACTTGAAGCTGGTCGTTAAAAAACGAGTAGCAGAGAGATGGCAAAATGTGTGGAACGAACAAGTCCACAATAAACTTTACGAGATCAAACCTATAATAGAAAATTGGACACACAAGAAACAGTATGATAGGAGATCTGAAGTCATTCTTACTCGTCTGAGGATTGGACATACTCGGCTTACTCATCAATACCTTTTAAAGGGTGATGACCAGCCAGTATGCCAGTACTGCATTTGTATTTTAAGTGTCAAACACATACTTTGCAACTGTGCTGCTTTTGACCAGAGTCGCAGACAGTATTTCGGAAATGCAAGTTTTAAAGAGATTTTGGGCCAGAGGCCAAATGTTGATAAATTACTGAACTTTCTAAAAGTTACAAATATTTATAAACAGATTTAGTTGTTTGTTTATTTTATATTTACACCTTGTTACTATATACATTTTAATTGTTATTTATTTTTGTTATCGGTTCTATGTTTATTGTTTTTATCTGTTGTTTTGTTCTATTTTATTCTATTTAATTTTGTTATTTATTTATGTATTTATTTACACCATGTGTTGTGGCGCAGCTTGGCCTGTGTTGCCTTTGTGCCAAAAAACTATTACCAACCAACCAACCAAAACTTTGACATTTGAAGCAGCGGCTAATTGCAATATAGTCCTTAACTTTGCAGCTACTATAGTCTTATATACAGCTGCTCTTGGAACAGCAGTTTTTCCCTAAGTGTTGGGGAAACTTCCAACACCCAGTTAACCTGTTCTTCCCTTCTTTTGCTTGTTCTGAATAGTGGTTTAAAATCTTGCTTTCCGTCAGTCTGGGCAAAGACTTCCGGATTCATTGTTTTTATCACTGTTGGTAGGTCCTTTTCTTCGATGCTTCTTGGGACATTGTAGACAATAACTTTCGGGTTGTGTTTGTTCAGCAACTCGGTCTTTAGCCCAGTTTCTTTAAGGCGGTTATTATGAATTAGTTTCTGGATGTCTTTGTCCCTTTTGACTTCAAGCATGAGGCTCTTGTTTCGGAGTTTCCGAATTTGTCTAAACCTTATGCACTCTTTACTTGGGTCTATTGCATTAGTAAATTTTTTTTGGATCTCATTGCTGTCCTTTGTTTCGCCCGGGTTTACGGGTTGAATGAAAAGTATCTTCTGCAGTTTCTATTTTGGTGTGACTGCATTTTTAGAGCTTGTTGGTAGTGTTTACTTTGCCACTTCAGCATAACGCTGTGGTGTATGTATTGGCTGCCGTGCGTTTAACAACTTGGCCTGTTGTTCAAATTTCCCTTGTAGCTTCTCGTGTTCTGTTAGAAGCTCAATGACTAGGTCTTCCAGGGCCCCTACGTGTTATAGGACCTTTTCTGCGGCCCCTTTCGTAATTCTATTGTCCTTGTCCAGGCAGGTAGCCTGAATTTTTGACACTATTCCTTTTAATGAGGCCATAACTTTGCTTTTTGTGCCTGCCGTTTCGAGAACTTTCGGCCGGCGTTTACTTGCTGGCGGGGTTAATAAATGTCTGTTCTTACTGCTAGATCTCTTTCGACTCACTGAGTGTTCAATTGTATCCATAACTGGATTCTCTTCTTTATCATCAGATGTGAGGGGTTCACATTGTATTTTTAGCACTTTGAAATCTGTATTCATAGTTTGTGACATTTTCATAATTTTTATAGAGAGTATAAACTCTGGCCTCATCAAACAGCATCTACGCACTTTCGCCACCTTGTCCGATTCAAGCTGTTGTTGCCTCCAGCCCACACCCCCAGTTGCCTCGGCAGAGCCCCCCACCACATTCTGCAGGGCCCTCTCCGGTCGCCAGCCGGCACTACGACATGCGGCGAGATTATGCGCCCACTGATAGGGTAGCCAGCCCCACTTGGCTAGGAGGAGCCGGGCCCCTGTACTATTGGGCGGCCTGGGAGTGCTAACCCAGTGTTTAAGCTGTACCCTCTGGGGGGAGCCTTTGGCCCAGCCTGTCACTTCCACAGTAACGTCGGATACAGGTCCGCTGTCTTCTGGGATCCGGAGCCGCCGTCGCACTATTTAGTTTCACCCAGGGACGTCCTGGGCTACTCGGCCACCCCGCCGCTACCAGGCAAGTGCATCCGACTTGTGGGGGATGAGACCCCACCCTTTGGGGTGGAGTAGATAGGGACAATCAATCAATCAATATATTTTATTTGTAGAAAAGTACATTCCCTGGCCCCGCATACAGCATTACTAGGGAACGAGAATACAGAATATAATAAAAGGTTACACAGTTTACATTGTTTACATATAAAGGTAACAGAGGTAGAATAAATATGCAAGACAAAATATGGTACCGATACAAAATGACTAAAGGTTACAAAGCAGCAAAGTAAGTATAATAAGTTTACAATATACAGTTTAGACCGGTATAAGGATTACAAAAATAAAATAAAATAAATGAGTGAAAACAAATAATATACAAAGAATGCAAGTATATACAGATGAGAAACTTGCAGAATTGTGCAGGGTAACATCAATCAGCAATAAAAGTATCGCGTGTAGAATTCTGTGGCAGTGGGAAAGTCTGGGGGGATGAAGAGAAGATGGTTGCTTCGTTGTTTGAAATAATGCTTCTTGCGAACCGCTTGAAGGCATTATAGGTGTTTTCGGTATGCCAGATGCTAGAGAGACTACAAGGCCAGCCAACATCGGAATCCTGGAAGTGAAGCATGAGTTCTAAACGTTGACGCTCAAAGGCAATACAGTTAAAGAAATAGTGTTCGGAGTCGTTATCAATTTTGCATGCAGGGCAAAGTTTGTTATCTCGCTGAGTAAAGCGGGCCAGGTAACTGGCGAACTTGCTGTGGTTGGTAAGCATCTGTGTTATGTAATAGTTGGGGTAGTACCAGTCCTTATGGAGGAAGTCTTGAAGATTTGGTATATATTTGTAGGTGATGTGGTAGCTATAGTTCCAGGCAGATTGCCAGATAGAGACAGACTCCTCCCAGAGAATGCGCAGGAGTGTTTTCTGACTGATCTTGGCATAAGCAATCGGTTTTTCAGTATTGATGGCAGCCTGTTTGGCGAGGCAGTCAGCCCTTTCGTTACCCACCACTCCCTGGTGGGCTCTGACCCAGAAGAGACTGATTTTGCAGCCAGACAGATGGATAGATTTCCTGATATTAATAGCAAGAGGGTGAAGTTCGTTGCTGTTGATGATTTGCTGAGCTGAGAGAGAGTTTGTAAAGATGCAGACAGGGAGGTTGTTGTACTGACGGTTGATGTAGTCTATGGCCCTGTCGATGGCATAAAGTTCTGCCTGGAAAACAGTGCACTTACTGTCGAGGCGGTAGGTTTGATAATAGTCTTCGGTGTCGTTGTCATAAACAGCAAAGCTGCAACCGACGGAGTTATTCCACTTTGAGCCATCAGTATATACGTTGATGGCATACTGCTGGATGTCATCATGAGCAGGAAGAGGAAGGTTGTTGGAAAAGGAAAGATTCCGAAAGGGGAAAGGCCACTCAATGTCATTGTGTTGGAACTCGCCCAGTGGGGTATTGATGGAGCTTCCCCACTGAATTTGGTGGTATTTCATCCTTTGCAAAATGGCAAGATCGATTGGTATCTTCTTGGCTATAACATGTAAACTGCAGTCTGGTATTCCGGAAGGCTTTGGTGATAAGAATGAGGGCCCGTCTCTGAGAAGATATGAGTTTTCTATTGGAGTGGACTTTCTGGACATCCCAACCCCAGGTGCCGCAGGCATAGATAACAGTTGGGATGTAAACAGCATCATAAATAATTGACTTTGAGACCCCAGGTTCTTTTTGCCACCTGAGCATAAGATTGAAGGATAAGGCCGGTACGGCTGGTGACGTACTCAATATGCCTGTTTCAAGACAGCCTATGATCCAAGAAGACGCCGAGATATTTAATGGCCTTTTCCACCCTGACGGTATAATTGTGCATTTTGAGATGAGGCGGCCTCAAGTAAAGATCTTGTTACCCAGGCTTATTGAAAACAATGCCCCCGGTCTTTTTGGGGTAGAAGTGTAGCTTATGGGCCGTGCCCCAATCGAAGATGCGCTGGAGAAGGTAGTTTCCTTTACTTTCTAGATCAGCTCTAGACCGGCCCCCCAACAGCACTAAAACATCATCTGCGTAGGCGAGGCAATGCGTGTACTCAGTCACCTCTTTCAAGAAGGCGTCAAAGGCAATGTTCCACAGCAGGGGTCCGCAGACAGACCCCTGTGGGCAGCCTCTAGTAATGGTCTTGTTGACACAGTGCTGGTTGTATTGAAGAGTGGCCTGCCGATTCCGGAAATAGTCCTGTAGAAGGCCCAAGATGTTTTTAGGACAGCTGATGCTGCGCAGCTGGTGGGTTATAAAAGGCCATCAGGCACTGTCGAAGGCCTTGGAGATGTCTAGGCTAATTCCGAGTACATAGCGGTGTTCTTCTACAAGACTCTGTACCCGGGAGACAGCCACTTGGATCGTGTCCTCTGCCGATTTCTGTGGGCGGAACCCATGCTGAGTATTGCTGATGCAATTATTTTTCTCGACATACCAGTTAAGCCTGGTAGCAATTAGTTTTTCCAGAACTTTACCCAGGACTGACAATAAGGAAATGGGTCTAAAATCCAAGGCAGAGCCGGGCTTGGGGACCGGTATAACTTTGGCCTTTTTCCACTCCTCTGGGAAAATTGCTTGTTGGAGGCAGGTGTTATACATTATAGACAAATGGTTGGGAATAAGGGTCCAAATTGAGGTAGCTATTTCTGAAGTAATGTCATCCAGGCCGGGGGTTTTATTCTTGCCCATGTTTTTAATGGCATGTTTAATTTCTTCAGTAGTGAAGAGTGGCATGTCTTCTGTGTTGTCAAGCTTGTCGAAATTTTGTCGCAGATTCCGTTGCCACTCAGTGTCGTCATTTGGGTTGTCGTCTGGGCAGAAAGTGTGTAGT